>NC_092280.1:2126300-2173800 GCF_036320965.1 Panulirus ornatus | reverse complement strand
ACTTTGCCATACACTACCATACAGTAGTACTTTATCATACACTACCATACAGTAGTACTTTGCCATACACTACCATACAGTAGTACTTTATCATACACTACCATACAGTAGTACTTTGCCATACACTACCATACAGTAGTACTTTATCATACACTACCATACAGTAGTACTTTGCCATACACTACCATACAGTAGTACTTTGCCATACACTACCATACAGTAGTACTTTGCCATACACTACCATACAGTAGTACTTTATCATACACTACCATACAGTAGTACTTTATCATACACTACCATACAGTAGTACTTTATCATACACTACCATACAGTAGTACTTTATCATACACTACCATACAGTAGTACTTTATCATACACTACCATACAGTAGTACTTTATCATACACTACCATACAGTAGTACTTTATCATACACTACCATACAGTAGTACTTTATCATACACTACCATACAGTAGTACTTTATCATACACTACCATACAGTAGTACTTTATCATACACTACCATACAGTAGTACTTTATCATACACTACCATACAGTAGTACTTTATCATACACTACCATACAGTAGTACTTTGCCATACACTACCATACAGTAGTACTTTGCCATACACTACCATACAGTAGTACTTTGCCATACACTACCATACAGTAGTACTTTATCATACACTACCATACAGTAGTACTTTATCATACACTACCATACAGTAGTACTTTATCATACACTACCATACAGTAGTACTTTATCATACACTACCATACAGTAGTACTTTGCCATACACTACCATACAGTAGTACTTTGCCATACACTACCATACAGTAGTACTTTGCCATACACTACCATACAGTAGTACTTTATCATACACTACCATACAGTAGTACTTTGCCATACACTACCATACAGTAGTACTTTATCATACACTACCATACAGTAGTACTTTATCATACACTACCATACAGTAGTACTTTATCATACACTACCATACAGTAGTACTTTATCATACACTACCATACAGTAGTACTTTATCATACACTACCATACAGTAGTACTTTATCATACACTACCATACAGTAGTACTTTATCATACACTACCATACAGTAGTACTTTATCATACACTACCATACAGTAGTACTTTATCATACACTACCATACAGTAGTACTTTGCCATACACTACCATACAGTAGTACTTTATCATACACTACCATACAGTAGTACTTTGCCATACACTACCATACAGTAGTACTTTATCATACACTACCATACAGTAGTACTTTATCATACACTACCATACAGTAGTACTTTGCCATACACTACCATACAGTAGTACTTTGCCATACACTACCATACAGTAGTACTTTGCCATACACTACCATACAGTAGTACTTTGCCATACACTACCATACAGTAGTACTTTATCATACACTACCATACAGTAGTACTTTATCATACACTACCATACAGTAGTACTTTGCCATACACTACCATACAGTAGTACTTTGCCATACACTACCATACAGTAGTACTTTGCCATACACTACCATACAGTAGTACTTTGCCATACACTACCATACAGTAGTACTTTGCCATACACTACCATACAGTAGTACTTTAAAATACACTACCATACAGTAGTACTTTATCATACACTACCATACATCACCATACTCTAGTACATTACCATACGCTACCATACCATAAGTCAACGTATTTCAAAACCTTTACAATCAACTGAACAATCGTTCACAAGACATTCTAAAATCTGCTTGGAAGATTTGCCCCAATATATCATCTCCTAACATCATATGAAATCATTATTACTACAACCAGGTAATTGCCTAATTAGAGCAGAGCAGGTGTTCTCGCCAAACAGACCCTACACATCATTAGTCACATAATGATATGCATAGAATAATTGTCATTCGTTTTAAGTACGAGAAAAAACTGAAAATTCTTGGAACTCATTGTGAAAGTGTGAAGGGTTCTTGACCACTCCAGAGGAAGACGCTGTCAAGGTAATAAGGTCAAGCTGTTAGCGGGAGGGTCAGTGTTACTGTGTATAACAACAGTAGTTACGGTACAGCCTCCAGCTGCCTGATAAATGGATGGTTACGTAACATGATCCCTGACCCACAAGACTTGACCAACACAGCCAAGATGGAAAATGTAATGTGTACTTCGAAAGAAGAAAAAAGAAAAAAAAAAAAAAAAATATATATATATATATATATATATATATATATATATATATATATATATATATATATATATATATATATACATATATAAATATATATATATATATATATATATATATATATATATATATATATATATATATATATATATATATAACTACCGACACTGTGCAGTACACGTATTTACTTGCAACTTTACCTGATAAAACTAAAGAATATTTAGCATGCAAACATTTATCCATTATTCAGGTACACTAGATTTATCTATTCTATACGTTTATTTCTCAAAGGGTTACCTGTTGTGACCTATAAAAGAAATCTGAAATAAGTGAAACTTTGCATATGGACTCAAAAGACCTTCTCATGTGAACCTGAATTAATTCTCATCAATTGAAAGTATAGCATGAGAGAAAATGTTAAATTCAGACATTACAGGAAAATGTTAAATGTTATACATATGCATTTTAGCTCAAAAGAAAGCCTTTTAAACTTAGGACTGTAATATGCAGTGAGCTAGATTCGTATGTAAATATGATGGATGTTTTATAACATATCATTATCATCCCAATCTTTCAATATTAGTTTCCAACTCTGTGTCGAGGGAAACAGAAATCCTTCTTAAGGCTATCTAAGTATATGTACCGTGATGCTCAAGAGTCGTACCGTCCTACTTACCGTACTATTTCAGGGTCGTACCGTCGTGCTCAAGGATCGCACCGTCGTGCTCAAGGGTCGTACCGTCGTGTTCAAGGGTCACACCGTCGTGCTCAAGGGTTGTACCATCGTGCTTGAGGGTCGTACGGTCGTGCTCGAGGGTCGTGCCATCGTGCTTGAGGGTCGTATCGTCTTGCCCAAGGGTTGTACCGTCGTGCTCGAGGGTCGTACTCTCGTACCCAGGTGGATAATTCCCTGCTCCCTTCACCCCATCAGCCTTCCTCATGCATTAGCTCAACCTTATCAAAGTTTTCCCCCTGCTCTTCGTTCGTTCCCCTGTACAGTACATTAAGGTAATTTGAATTAAGCTAAACGACTGCCGGCACAATATCGCTATCGTTTAACATTCTAACCTTTCTTTTTGATTACATTTCTCACACTTCACTTTATGAACTGCTGAACCAAGGCTCTGTATATATATATATATATATATATATATATATATATATATATATATATATATATATATATATATATATATATATATATATATATATATATATATATATTTATATATATATATATATATATATATATATATATATATATATATATATATATATATATATATATATATATATATATATATACATACTAGTCACTGATGAAAATCATGAAGGTAAAATCGCACTTTGGTAGTTCATACAATTATATTTAACATGTAATTTTTCTATACATGTGGCACGACATGTTTCGTGGAGACAATCCACCTCATCATCAGGTGCCAGTACTTAACAAAGTTATTTAAATCCCAACATCACACTTGAGTCCCGCCGTCCAACACCAATCTGTACAGACCAACCACTGTCCGCTTTGTCTGGCAGTAACCGTTGTAAGGGAGAGTGATTAAGGGGGGTCACGTGGTGGGGGTTGACCTGGGTAGCTGAATGTGTCTTGAACAACATTTTTTACGTTTTCGTGTTTTGTCATAATGTTTTGGTTAATGCTAAGATGGGCTTTAGAATTGCCTAGGGACGAAGTAAAGTTCTTAGTATTAGCAATTAAGACAGATTCAATGACGTTACGTGTGGCATAATCAGCAGAGGGGTATAGAATAACGGGATTTTCAAGATCTATGGCCAGGGTGATCATTTTCATGACAATGTTTAGCGATCGCATTTTTGTGGTCATCCCTGCGTACTCCATGACGGTGCCAATAACACCTCTCCGTTACAACGGTTACTGCCAGACAAAGCGGACAGTGGTTGGTCTGTACAGATTGGTGCTGGACGGCGGGACTCAAGTGTGATGTTGGGATTTAAATAACTTTGTTAAGTACTGGCATCTGATGATGAGGTGGATTGTCTCCACGAAACATGTCGTGCAACATGTATAGAAAAATTACATGTTAAATAACATTGTATGAACTACTGAAGTGCGATTTCACCTTCATATATATATATATATATATATATATATATATATATATATATATATATATATATATATATATATATATATATATATATATATATATATATATATATATATATATATATATATATATATAATGGGATTATGGCAACATAGAAAGACAACCATGGCACCATGGGAGGGTCAACCATGGCACCATGGGAGGGTCAACCATGGCACTATGGGAGGGTCAACCATGGCACCATGGGAGGGTCAACCATGGCACTATGGGAGGGTCAACCATGGCACCATGGGAGGGTGACATGACGGGATGAACCAAGCGCTATCATACTTCCGGTTGAGTTCTCTCCACTGACCAGCCGACCGAGAGATTCTCTCTCTCTCTCTCTCTCTCTCTCTCTCTCTCTCTCTCTCTCTCTCTCTCTCTCTCTCTCTCTCTCTCTCTCTCTCTCTCTCTCTCTCTCTCTCTCTCTGTAACACACACACACACACACACACACACACACACACACACACACACACACACACACACACACATACACACACTCACACATATTAACCTAAAACATACATAACTATTGACGTCCAAAACACGTCTCAATATGTCAGGGTATGTTTCAGTGTACCTATACTTATGATATAATGTTGTAGTCTACCTATACTTATCATATAATGTTGTAGTCTACCTATACTTATGATATAATGTTGTAGACTCCCCATCTTTATACACCCACACAACGTAAACAAACTGGCCACACGTCTTAAACATGTGTCTGTTGATACGCGACATTTGATCGTATCCCAAACAAGTTTAAGGACTTGTATCGTCACAATACGTAACAAATCCTCTGCCACCAACAGGGAAAACACCTGCCCCTGTTACCAATTCCTTCACAAATCTTCAGACCTGTTATCAATCCCGCATAAACCCGTCGTGATCACTTATGAAAGCGTTTCACAAACGCATTTTAAACCTATCGTGAACACAGAAACTTGCGAGATATTATGCCCCCAAAATGCAACTTCCTGAGTGCTGGAGAGAGAGAGAGAGAGAGAGAGAGAGAGAGAGAGAGAGAGAGAGAGAGAGAGAGAGAGAGAGAGAGGCTCTGTGGAGGGAATTCCTGTGGCAACGCGTCACAGGCACGAAGGTCACAAACAGGAAGGTCACAGATATGAAGGTCACACACACGAAGGTCACAGATATGAAGGTCACAGATATGAAGGTCACAGACACGAAGGTCACAGATAGGAAGGTCACAGACGCCAAGGTGACCTATGATGTACGTGTTGTACAACTGTCCTCAACATTCCTGCAACACTACGTAAATTATTTACAAAATAGGTCACGCATCTGCCTTTCCCCCCCCCCCCCCTCCCTCCCTTATTTACCGAGGTCACGCAACACCATCCCCCCCCCCCCATATTCCAGGGGTCCCTGCTCCCGCCTCCAGCTCCCGTTCCAGGCACCCATGATGGACGATGGTCATCCATTTTCCAGTAAATCATTGGTTTCCAGGAACATGGAACATAGTGGCACCCTTGTGCTCTGAGACACAGGTGTGTTCAAGACCATACATTACTACTGCTGTTGCTTCTGCTGCATTGTGAAATATTGTGTAATATTGTGAATCATCTTGTGAAACATTGTGTAATATTGTGAATGATCTTGTGAAATGTTGGTGTAAGATCAAGCATCATCATCATCTGGATGACTCCACAAGTATTCCCAGAGGCCAATAAATATTGTATTCTTTGAAGATTTTGTTCGCGCTGCAAGTTGTGGCTGGATAGGTTGAAAAAGTCAGGTGATATTTGGATATTCGAGGAGATGTACCCTGGAACTTATATTCGCAAGACACCTGTATTTGGTCACTTTTAATTCCCTGTTACCGGAGTTAATTAGAAGTTCGCTAATTGCCTTGAAATGACTTTGACGTCAGTTCTTAGAAATGTGAAAAACGGATTGATGTTCACAAAGCCTGACGTACGACCCTTGAGCACCACGGTACGACCCTTGAGCACGACGGTACGACCCTTGAGCACGACGGTACGATCCTTGAGCACGACGGCGCGACCCTTGATCACGATGGCACGACCCTTGAGCACGACGGTACGACCCTTGAGTACGACGGTACGACCCTTGATCACGATGGCACGAAGAGTTGACATGATTAGTATGAATACTCGAGTATGATAGTCTAGACATCATACTCAAAGGTCGTACCCTCCTGTTCAAGGGTCGTACCCTCCTGTTCAAGGGTCGTACCCTCCTGTTCAAGGGTCGTATCCTCCTGTTCAAGGGTCGTACCGTCTAGCTGAAGGGTCGTACCGTCTTACTTAAGCATCGTAACTGAAAACATCTGTAGACTTAACTATCATAATTTGGCAAGTATAATTAACATAAATGACGGAATTAGCGTAACAGACTCTACGATTAATTACCCTTCAAGTAATTGTTCTGCCATTACGTAACCCAGTGGTCAATCAAGATCACACTGTGTTACCATCACACATGTCTGTAATTTTGCAGGACTGGTCACGTAGTATTGCACTAAGAACTCCAACACTGAAACACTGTATGTACGAGAAATGTTCCAAGGGTAACAACACAGTGTTCCAAGTACATCCGGCAAACACAAAGCTACATAAGACACCACAACACTGTAGCCACTGTATCCTGAATTGCTTTCAAACTATTACAATAAATCTTGTCTGTAATGAAGATATAAGATTTTTTTTTCAAAATTGCTTCATAAATCGTTCGAAAAACACTATAAAGATAATATATATTGGCAGAATTCATTGCCAAAGAACCATCAACTGGTCAATGTTATCTTATATGAGGCGATGAGTTTGGCCCAAATGTGTCATCATTCATCGACTTCCTTGTGATCTATTGACCTTATAACGTAACATCCAGGACTGTATACTTCTCTCCATCTGGTTTAGTGTTGATGCTACCAAGATAACGATATATATATATATATATATATATATATATATATATATATATATATATATATATATATATATATATATATATATATATATATATATATTTATGTATATATACACACTGTTTATAAGATCTTAAGTCATTTCCTGGTATGGTATGCCACAACATAGTTCATGGCTGCTTAATATCAAAATCATTTAATATATATATTGTCTCTCTTTTTCAATAATATTTTTCGAGCGATTTATTGAGCAATTTTGAGTTTCTTTTTTTTTATGTGTCTTTATCTCCGGGGAATATTGAGTAGGATCATTGCCAGAGCAGTGGAGGACTTAGATACAGCAGTGGTACTGTATTGTGTGGTATGTAATTGAGTTGGCTGGACTTACTTGGAACATAATGTTACTACCTCTGCAACACAATACAGGAGCAACACTTTTCAGTGGTGTGGCCCAGCATGTAATACGACGAGGACAGCCCATACAACACTCCAGCCAACAACACCAGTAACACAATCTATTCTTCATTAGCCAATTTTGTTGTTTATTAATTGGATTTCCGTAATTCATGTCGCTTTATCTTGTTTAATTATGATAATTATGAGTAATTTCCTGTCGAGTATGTTGACATCTGCAAATGTTTTCGAAGGCGACACTTGAGTAGAATTGGACAGCCCATGAGCACGAGGGTACGACCCGTGAGTACGCCGGTACGACCCTTGAGCACGACGGTACGACCCTTGAGCACGACGGTACGACCCTTGAGCACGACGGTACGACCCTTGAGCACGACGGTACGACCCTCGAGCACGACGGTACGATCCGTGAGCACGACGGTACGACCCATGAGCACGACGGTACGATCCGTGAGCACGACGGTACGACCCATGAGCACGACGGTACGATCCGTGAGCACGACGGTGCGACCCATGAGCACGACGGAACGACATGAGCACAACAGTACGACCCATGAGCACGACGGTATGATCCAGAAGAACCATTTAAACTGACCTCTGAGAGAGAGAGAGAGAGAGAGAGAGAGAGAGAGAGAGAGAGAGAGAGAGAGAGAGAGAGAGAGAGAGAGAAAGAGAGAGAGAGAGAGAGAGAGAGAGAGAGAGAGAGAGAGAGAGAGAGAGAGAGAGAGAGAGAGAGAGAGAGAGAGAGAGAGAGAGAGAGAGAAAATCTCGGTCGACTGGTCAGTGGAGAGAACTCAACCGGAAGTATGATAGCGCTTGGTTCATCCCGTCATGTCACCCTCCTATGGTGCCATGGTAGTGACAATAGTGAAGTTAAGATCAGAATGCTGAAAAAAGAGAGATTTTGGAAGGCGTGCTTGAGCTATGGTGAATGAAAAGAGAAATGAATGAAAGAATGCATAGAGGGGTAGAGTGTAGAACCCATGATCTCACAAACTTGATTATCTTCCCTCCATCGCTCCACAATCTTAATAATTCGTCCTTGTGTAAAGGTACATCTTCGATAATCCATCTCTCTTTAAGGAAACACCGTCTATAATTCGTCCCTCCATAGCCCCAGTGTTTCTATAATTCGTCCCTCCATAGCCCCAGTGTTTCTATAATTCGTCCCTCCATAGCCACTGTATTTCTATAATTCGTCCCTCCATAGCCACAGTGTTTCTATAATTCGTCCCTCCATTGCCCCAGTGTTTCTATAATTCGTCCCTCCATAGCCCCAGTGTTTCTATAATTCGTCCCTCCATAGCCACTGTATTTCTATAATTCATCCCTCCATAGCCACAGTGTTTCTATAATTCGTCCCTCCAGAGAACAATGACTTCGATAACTCGTCCAACTGTAAGACTATAAGATCAATAAACTCGTCACTCTATGTTTGGACCACATCTATCGACATTTTCGTACACCACTGGACCGAAAGCCTGGACCGTTCGTCCCCCATAACTCACAGCTAACGAACGTTCGTGTACCTTAGGACGAAAACTTTCACTTATTCGTGCGGCATTGGACCACCACCTCGTGTATAATTCGTGCGTAGTGAGGCAGGGTGCTGGTTTTTATTCATCTCGCTTAATATTCATTAAGGGGAAGGGAGGCTAATGGAAATGGGGAGAAATGGGGTGTGTGTGAGAAAGTGGAGGGGAGGGGGGAAAAAATGTATATATAGGAGGAGAAAGATTGATAAAGGTGAGGTTGAATAAGGTTTGGTTCCATGAATGGGATGGAAAATGTATATGGGAAAGGGGAAGTTGCGGTGGTTCGCAGATTGCTGGAAGGGATAGACGAGAGAGAGAGAGAGAGAGAGAGAGAGAGAGAGAGAGAGAGAGAGAGAGAGAGAGAGAGAGAGAGAGAGAGAGAGAGAGAGAGAGAGAGAGAGAGAGAGAGATTTCCCTCCCACTGAGTTCACATGTTCATTTCAGTCTCCCTTTGTTGGTCTGTTCTTAACTTCTGACCTCAATTGCTGGATCCCACTGTTGACCTTGAGGTCTAGTTTGACCTGGTGACAAATGACCTCGGAATGCCAGTTGACCTCGTTCAGTCATATCATATGTCATTCAAGGTCATGTCCTCTCTCCTGTAGAATCATTCATTTTATCACATAATTTGATTGTAAGTCTTCTATCAGATGAGGTAGAATTATTTTCATGATTATATTTAGAATTATGTTTATGTTTTGGGATTATGCTCAGGATTACGTAAACACTTTCGAATTACATTTAGGATTACATTTTCTTATTTGTGTCAGATTTATTATATAAGTTCACACTAAGATTACGTTTAAGATTACATCAGAATTTTGGGATTACATCATGAGCCACATCTGACCAGAGTACAGTCTCCGTCCCTCTCTGTGGGAAATGTAATTCTTCAACGCTGATGATAACTAGGGTATAAATTACTTTTTTTACTTTGATGAATGAGTTTCTGTCTTTAGAGGGTACACTGCGTTACTTTGTTATTTATGAAATTGCATTAGAGTCAAATGTTACAGAAGGAATTACATTAGAGACGAACTTTTGGTTCTGGTAAATTTTTGATCAGCACTGGTGGGTGATGGGAAGTGAGACTGCAAAACTTTGATTTAGATGGAGTGGAATGGATCTTAGAATATCATAGGAAAGATTAATGTTATTCTACTGCTGACTCAAAAGACTAAATTGATATCAAAGTGGAAATCGTATCGTAATATTTTGTTTTCATTTTTCATTCATATCAGTTTATTAGACGCTTGTCATGAAGGAAATGAAGTCTTTGTAGTTAATCTATTTGATAAATGACTTCAAATCATACTTTTAGCTGCCAAAACGCAATTATTTTTTCTGAAAGCAAAAATATGTCATGGACAATGGAATTGTTAGACAAACGCATCAATCATTCATGGATACCACCATTATTGCCCAGTGAATAACTGAACTTTTCACTGATGGAATTAATGCTTAGAGAGAGACAGTAATAACAGCATAGAAAAAACAATTTTGCTACGAAAACCTTCTCCCTCTAAAAGAGTCATCTATTTCCCTGCACCTTCGTGGAGCGCAGGTTCAAAGTTGTACGAACCTAATAATGTGGATCTTAGGGATGTAGGATAGCAAATATATATTCATTTAAGTACTTTTTCCTATAGCAATTTAAGCTCTACTATATGTCTATATATACTATACCTCCAACTTAGACCTACACCTGGTCCAGCCTCAGACCTACACCTGGTCCAGCCTCAGACCTACACCTGGTCCAGCCTCAGAACTACACCTGGTCCAGCCTTAGATCTACACCTGGTCCAACCTCAGATCTACACCTGGTCCAGCCTCAGACCTACACCTGGTCCAGCCTCAGACCTACACCTGGTCCAGCCTCAGACCTACACCTGGTCCAGCCTCGGACCTACACCTGGTCCAGCCTCAGAACTACACCTGGTCCAGCCTTAGACCTACCATTCATCTTTTTTCCATCAAGAATTTAGTATCCCAGAGGCAAAGGTTAACAACCATCAGCTAAAGACAGATCCTTCATATCTGATATTGCTTATTTCTAAAGGTTTGGTCTGCCCTAATTTGACTCGATCCTTCCATAAGGGAAATAAGGGATTTCCATAATGATCCCAAGAATCTTCTGAAGGTAAACGTATTGGAAGAAGTTCCAATTCTATCTAAGGAATGGAAATAAACCTGGGCACCAGGATAAAGATTTTGTGTGGACTATCATTAAGTTTTAAGGATTCAGGAATAAGGTTTTTTCAAAGCCAAGCCTCCAGTGTTTACAGTCCTGGAAAGTTGACTTCCTGGAACTGAGTCAATTACTTAAGGAGTCTAATATCAACATAAGAACAGCAATAGAGTGAGAAATTTCCTCATAAAAACCTCACTTGAAAATTCTAATTATTGTGTTTTTGCCGGATACAATGCCTACATTGCAAAAGCGTTTACCTGGGAAAACGTGGGAAAGAAATGGATTTAAGAGTAAAACAACATCAGTGAAGTGTTCCTGCTGGAAAAGAATCAAGTGATATATTCCTTCAGCCACCTTAATGCCTGGAAAAACAAGGCTCAAAAACATTGCTTATTCTCGTTCATTTGTAGGAAGAAGTGTTGTAGAATTGTAGCATTATTAAACAGAGCTTTGATGATAATTTCATCATCCATCCACGTGTGAATATATCAGTTCCTTCCATTATGAAGAAAAGTGTCAACAAGTGCTAGCGCTAATCTACTGACCTGACCTTTGCCTTACCTGACCTTCGCCTGACCTTCTATTGCCAAGGTGGGTGCCTTACTACCATATATGTCTTTACAACCCGCATATGTTCATTATCTGTATATCACCTTATCTAAATCCCAACATCATAATTGTGTCCCGCCGTACAACACAAATCGCTCTAGGCCAAGCTTGGTCTGCACAGATTGGTGTTGGACGGCGGGACTCAAGTGTGATGTTGGGATTTAAAAAACTTTGTTAAGTACTGGCACCTGATGATGAGGTGGATTGTCTCCACGAAACATGTCATGCCACATGTATAGAAAAATTACATGTTAAATATAATTGTATGAACTACTGAAGTGTGATTTCACCTTCATCCTATCATCACGGACAAGCTTGATCATCATATCTATATCTATCTATCTATCTACCTATACATCTATCTATCTATCTATCTATCTATCTATATATATATATATATATATATATATATATATATATATATATATATATATATATATATATATATATATATATATATATATATATATATATATATTTATATATATATATATATATATATATATATATATATATATATATATATATATATATATATATATATATATATATATATATATATATATATGTAGCCATGTTTAGGGCAATAGTTGCCTGTGCCGTTGAACATGCATAGAGAAGAAAAGAAAAAGAAACTAAAGAGAGAAGAAACAGATTATCACATTGAAAAAAAAGTTAATGAGAAGCGAATATATCTAAGATGATCTATAAGTGGATAAGAAGATAAGGGAAGAGGATGAGAGAGAGTTAGGAGAATTACTTTGTGTTCAGACATTGTTTCTCGTCTAGACTCGCTGAGTCTCGTGATTCTCGTCATTTGTAGCAGGGAAGCGGGTTCTGCTTCGTCAGCAGCTGTTGCTCGTTAAGCTAAAGTTGCTTCGTTTATCATCCCGGAAAGAAGCAATGTTTAAGTATCTATGTCCCATACATAATTCCTGGAGGCGTAATTATCTATGCTTATCTGTCTAAATATCTACAGGGTTTATCTATGGGTCATAGACCATTAGACATTATGTAACGAGGGTCATATATTTGTATATAACAAATAATGCCTCAACTGATCAACAATTGTCACATATTCTGCATCATTATGAAAATTAATTTGCCATCGTAACGACATATTATATGTAACTGAAACACATTTAGACCTATAACTATATTATATATGATAGATATATTTCAAATGGTAAGATCTGTACAGAAATTTGTTTTTCTTACATTTTCCATCTTGGCTGTGTTGGTCAAGTCTTGTGGGTCAGGGATCATGTTAAATAACCATCTATTTATCAGGAAGCTGGAGGCTGTACCGTAACTACTGTTGTTATACACAGTAACACTGACCCTCCCGCTAACAGCTTGACCTTATTACCTTGACAGCGTCTTCCTCTGGAGTGGTCAAGAACCCTTCACACTTTCACAAGGAGTTCCAAGAATTTCTACTTTTTTCTCGTACGTAAAACGGATGACAATTATTCTATGCATATCATTATGTGACTCATGATGTGTAGGGTCTGTTTGGCGAGAACACCTACTCTGCTCTAATTAGGCAATTACCTGGTGCTAGTAATAATGATTTCATATGATCTTTAATGATACATAGTGACAAGATATTTAACTTCAAACTTAGAGAATAACTTGGGTAATAGTAGCTCAGTTTGGTCGTAAAGTATTGGAATATGGTAGTTTATGGTAAGCTACTATGGTATGGTATCTTATTGTAAAGTACCAGGGAATGGTAGTTAATGGGATGGTACTAGTGAATGGTAGTTTGTGGCAGAGTACTAGGGAATGGTAGATTAAATCACTAAACACTAGGGTATAGTAGATGAATAACAGTCCCATGTATTAATGGTAGAGTACTGTACAATGGTAGTTACAGAATCGTTAGGAATTGTAGCCTGAACCACTGCCATAGCATGGAGGTATGGTACCACTAACCAGAGACAGTGAGACTGGGACTCTGACTGAAACATTTTAATTAAGACAATGGCACGGGTTGGTGAGGCTAATCACCAGACGGTAATTAGTGGTTGTTAGAGAGGGGGGGCTATATGACACCTGACCTAATGTGTGTCCTTATTATGTCTTTAATCATCTGGCTCCATGCTATGCTCTATCTATCTCTATGGCTCTATGCTATGCTCTATCTATCTCTAGCTCTATGCTCTGCTCTATCTCTCTGGCTTTATGCTATGCTCTATCTAACTCTATGGCTCTGTCTCTCTGCCTCCGTGCTATGCTCTATCTACCTCTGTGGCTCTATGCTATGCACTATCTCTCTGCCTCTATGCTAGAGAGAGAGAGAGAGAGAGAGAGAGAGAGAGAGAGAGAGAGAGAGAGAGAGAGAGAGAGAGAGAGAGAGAGAAACACCTGGTCTTAATCACGTGACCATCCATTACATGGACATCAATCCATTTGTATATTCGTTGAGCGGAAGTTTGCTGAGACATATAGATTTCCGTTCGTATCCTGCCCCGAAATTACCGCCACTGTTACCCATTTATAACCCATTACAGCCACCAATTACACACCCCTTGCCCATTTATAACCACACTGCAGCATCCATTATCCATTTATAACCACGCTGCAGGATCCATTACCCATTCATATACCATTGCAACCATTCGTCGCCCACTTATAACACATAGCAAAAGCCCATTATTTGTTTATATACAGTTAAAACCACATTTTCCCATTTATAACCAATTCCAACAACCCATTACCTACACACAACTTAATACAACCACCCATTGCTCCTTTTATAACCGATTATAACCCGCTATCCCCCCCCCCCTCCACCTCTTATAGTGTCTATTCCAGCCATTGTTACAACCCATTACCAGCAACCACCAGCCCTATGATAACCCATTACAACCTCCCATTACTCTTATTATAGCACATTATCACCAAAAACAAACCCCTATTATAACCAATTACAAGCGTCACTCATTCTTACCATAACCAATTACAAGAATCAATCATCCTTCTCATAACCAATTACAACCACCAATTTGTTGTAGTTAAAACCAACAAACAATTCCAAGTACCAATTATCCATATCACTACCAATTTCAAGCACCAATTACTCCTATTATAATCAATTAGAAACTCCAATCATCCCTATCATAATTGATCGCAAAGAATACAATATAATACATCAGTTTCCCGGCAAACCATCTGAATACATTGTCTGAAGCCAAGAGAAGATCCTATTTTGTTTTTCAATAAGTAAAATATATTTTCTTGGCGTGATGTCAATACCACACAACTCCATGATAAACAAAGGAGGTCAAGAAGGTTGAATCCCACTCAGGGACATAAGAGTGACACTCGCAGTATCCCAGTATATAACACTCGACCTTCGATACATGACGTAGGTAAGATAGTCTTAACCCTTATCATTAGGACGGCAGAACATTGGTCAATACAGGGTGGTTGTGAGAGGTCAATACTGCCGACTGTTGTGACCTCTGGTGATCCTAAGACTGGTAGGGTACCAGTCAGGGATTGTCACCCATCAACCAGTCTACCAGTCTCTCAGTAGTGAGGTGGACTGGGGGAAATGGAGGAGAAGGGACAGTCTATATTCTGGACTGGTAGATGGGTGTGTGTGACGCTATGGCCGGTCTATATATATAGTGAACTGTGGCACTGACTGTGTTGAACTGTGAGGATGTTCCAATATTTCTGTCCTCCCTATTTCTTCTTCTTCTTCTTCTTCTTCTTCTTCTTCTTCTTCTTCTTCTTCTTCTTCTTCTTCTTCTCCTTCTTCTTCTTCTTCTCGTGTCAACACATAGAGGCAAAACAACTTAAATATCCGACATAGAATGAGATCCATATACCCAACACTCTATAAACGTGGGCATCATATCTCGATATAAAACTTTTGATAATTAACTAAGTCACGTTATAAACGTTACAACAACAGGTTAATCTTACGGATAAACAAAAGAATTCTATACAGGATGGGAACTTCCTTGTGTCCACCAATGGGGATTAAGAATTCAGATGCTCCAAAGAAGATGGCTTCAGACTCCATGAGCAATGACATAGGACTGGATCACCCTTAGAAACGTCGATGATAAAGGTAGTTATAATACATAACTCCGAAAGACATGGACAAAAAACACGAACGCAATGTAAGAAAGAATCGAACAAGTGAGAAAATTAAGGTTTTCAAACCTTCTTTTGTTCCACTGAACTACGAAGAACAGAACATCTGGACTGAATATCTAACTATAAAAACAGAAGTGCATGAGAAAAGTCATTCAACCGCTTTGACTTTGAGAATGTCCTGGGGTCTTGATGGAACTCTACACACCTCTCTAGGGCTGCGTTACATCCACCCTTATGCCAGTTGGCAATAAGGTCTGTTTCAGCCGTCTCACTATACTACAGTATAATACTTTACTCCACTTTCGTGGTCTACCCTCCTTAGCTTCGTTCTTATAAGAAAAATATATTCAATAAAAGTTCTGAAAGTTTTCTTATTTTGGTTCCCAAATTATCTTTATCAATGTCATATATATTAACATTATCTTAATCAATGCCAGATCTACTCACATTATCTTTATCAATGCCAAATACACTAACATTATCAGTGCCAGATATACTAATGTGTGTCAACTGTCATGGTGCCAATCCTTTGGCACTGCTTGACTCTGGCATCTTAGAACCTCTTCCTCATCACAACATGAAGCTAAGCTGGACTACGCTTGAGCTTAAAAGTGTGTTTGTTGTGGGAGTTGGAGAACCAAGCGTAGACTATGTGGTCTGTTTCCCTAACCCGCTTTTACCCACTCGTCTCCATATCTGGGATCAGACCTTCTTTTCCTTCCCAGGACGAACAGAGCTACATATACAGAATAGAGGATGCTTTTATTTCATTCTAGGATGGCTGCTTACCTGTAGGATCCGTAAAGATTCTTTCAAATCCTTCAAGGTATCCTACGCTGCCTGGTGGACCCGGAGGATTACTCGATATCCTACGGTGTGCAAGTTAGGACCTCCTCTGGGGTCCCTCTCACAAATCTATCCCCTCTTTTAAGTGTCCTAATTTCACTTTATATTTTTTTTTTGTCTAACTTTGTCTGCCATTTTCCTGTCAAGACATCTTCCTCGAAGGCTTCCACCCATCCACCTGTGCAAGCCAGAGACCTGCAGCTGGGAGAGAGAGAGAGAGAGAGAGAGAGAGAGAGAGAGAGAGAGAGAGAGAGAGAGAGAGAGAGAGAGAGAGAGAGAGAGAGAGAGAGAGAGAGAGAGAGAGAGAGAGAGAGAGCCGAAGGGGAAGGGGGATTGGGGTGTCAGGAGAAGCCCAGACACACATGGCACTGAAACACACCCCGTCTCCCCTTCCCCTGGGGCTGGAACACGCTAGGTATCCACCTTTTTACTTCAGTAGATAAGATACTACCACCGCAGATACTTATACTAGTACTTCAGTAGATGATCTACCGCCATCAGGGATGCTACAGATAGTCAGTAGATAATCTCGCACACCATCACAGGTTCTCAACTACACAGTTCGTCAAGTGAACACGTAGAACCTCTGACCATTATGCGTGCCAACACACACACACACACACACACACACACACACACACACCTCCTGCTAGGAGAGACACACTTTGGCCACCCCCTCTGTACATGGGCCAGGGCGGACCACTATGGCCACCCCTTCTGGACGCGGACCAGAGCGGACCACTATGGAAGCAGAGACCCTTGCGTTGACCCTGGAGGACATGTTACTTTCACGCCACTTGAGGACGGCGTCAGGTTCCTCCCCTGGCGGCCTGGCTCCACGATGGGGCGGAGATGGGGTGAGGAGGGGCGAGGTGTAGATGGGGTGAGGAGGGGTGAGGTGTAGATGAGGGGAGGAGGGGTAAGGTGTAGATGGGGGGAGGAGGGGTAAGGTGTAGATGGGGGGAGGAGGGGTGAGGTGTAGATCGGGGGAAGGAGGGGTGAGGTGTAGATGGGGGGAGGAGGGGTGAGGTGTAGATCGGGGGAAGGAGGGGTGAGGTGTTGATGGGGGAGAGGGAAGGCGAGGGTGTGGGAGAAGAATGATGATGAGGAAGGAAACAGATGATAGATGAAGAGACAGAGAGGCACTAAGGTTATGGGTTCTCAGAGTTATGAAGACGGGTGTAAGTAAACTGGTAATGGAGAGAGAGAGAGAGAGAGAGAGAGAGAGAGAGAGAGAGAGAGAGAGAGAGTCTACTCTTACGTAGATGACATTTCGTATTGCAGGGCAGACCTGGCCCCCAGATGTGGGACCTCAGACTAATCTAATTTTTGAGGCAATGGAATAGGAGGCTGTGAGGGGGGGGCGACCCCCCCACCCCTCACGGCAGATGGGTTCGTGTGCAACACGTTAGCAACACGTTCAGCCTCAGACAATTTAAGGAGCGTATAAAAAAAAATTCCTATGAAGCATCAGTTATCTTTTTTTTCCTTCGAAGAAGTCTATGAACGCGTCTATTTCAGTAGGTTTAAGATGTTCCTCAAATAATTTCAATACAAAGGTTGGATTGGTATGATCGTATCGCAAATATAGATTTCATGACGGATTGTTATCAAACTGGTTTAGAAATACTTTCAGAGACACTTATAATTTTGATTAGACAAAAGCATATGAACGAATACAATCAGATCTATTTTTGGATTTTTCTTAAAGCTTTAAAACCTTTATTTCAATCAAATACTCCTTCTTGTATGGTTCTCATCAGTCCAGTCATGGCCATCAAAGTTCGTCTCTGTCTATCAGTCTATATCTCATCATCATCTTTCCTTCTAGCTCCTCCAATGGTCCTCCTTCCTCCACCATTCACTGATCCGTCACAACATCACTTCATCATTCCCCCTCTCACTCTCTGAGCAACAAAATGCTGCTTCTACTTCACGTCTTTTTCTTCACCAGCGCTCCTACTTATTCCCAATGTCTCATCTTCCATCTCTATGGTGCTCCATCTCTCTCCTTCACACACGCCATCTAGCTGTCCATCACTCCATTTTCCTCCAGTACACGTCCCTCCCAATTCGACAACTATCACTCCTTCCACTATTTCTTCCCCAACACACTCCCTTCACTCGTACATTCCCTCCTCCTCTCCAACAATCTCCACCACCTCGTGTCCTCAACACTGGGACTTCTCCTCCAACACCCTCCCACTGCAGCAAGACGACACCATCATTAGTGTGATAATTTAAGCTTTAGGGAATTTCTACTCAGTGTTATAGCAAGATTCTAATTGCACTTGTGATAAAATACTTCCAGTGAGAATTTTCTGGTGCACTGAGAATAGGTTTTCAGCTCACATTATTCTGGAGTTTGTGGTCGTACTGCGAAAGTATTTGAAGATGAGAGAAAAATTTAAGAGTCAAGAACAATAATTATATTTGATTATCATTGCTAATTACATATGATTACATTATCTAATAATTTAGTCAAGGATGGATGGTTATTATCAGGTGTACACACATGGAAAGGTTGAGGTTCTATTGTTCCCAAACGTATTTTAGTATATTTCTGGGATTCTATGGCTTGGCTTGATGACTAAGGGTTCATCCTACTTTCATCACAGCTTCCTCTTCATTTTAAACTAAAAAATATCATGTTTACAATTTTTTTTTGTTCTATATGTATGTACGTAAGTGTGTGTGTGTGTGTGTGTGTGTGTGTGTGTGTGTGTGTGTGTGTGTGTGTGTGTGTGTGAGTGTGTGTGTGTGTGTGTCTAATTTCATTTTTGCATTGTTCGGGGAGGGAGTTTAACACTTCGTTGTGAGCCCCCATCTCTTTTTGTCTTCCATCATACAGTCTTTCTAAATCTCCGTGAATTTGTTTGGTCCATTTCACTACCTCATCCCAGAGGCAATTCCATGCAAAACTGCGCCAGTGCGAGCCACTGCTCTGAGCGGTAGGCCAGCCAGGCACTAACCTAATTCATAAACTACCAATGCGTCACTCCAGATTGTGTGTGTGTTAGCAATTGCTTTTTTGCCACTGACATAAGCCTAGTCTAACGCCATTCTAATCAAGGTAATGCAACCATGAGCTAACTTGGATATTGACTGGTCATGCGTCATCTTAAGCATGCGTAAACCACATGCATCACCCCAGGCAATAATCTACCCATGCGTCACCCCTTCCAATAAGCAGGTCATGCGTCGCGCAAGACACCACTACGTATAATGGAAGAACACCCCACCATTTGGTCCCCACGACGTATGAAAATCACAGAACGAAAACCATTTTCAACAGGAGAGCTGAAGAGTCTCTGTCCAAGGCATAGATATACGTGGGATATCTATATACTGCATAGCTGTCATACATGGCATAGCTATACCTGACATAGCAGTAGGTATTTCAGTGCTATCATTCTATATAAATACGGTAAATCACCACGACAGTGTACTTACACAATACAGAACACGGCCCATATATATATATATATATATATATATATATATATATATATATATATATATATATATATATATATATATATATAAAACGTGAAGTCGCTCTTCAGTAGTAGTTCTTACAATTTAACATGTAATTTTTCTATGCATGTGGCACGACATGTTTCGTGGAGACAATCCACCTCATCATCAGGTGCCAGTACTTAACAAAGTTATTTAAATCCCAACATCACACTTGAGTCCCGCCGTCCAGCACCAATCTGTACAGACCAACCACTGTCCGCTTTGTCTGGCAGTAACCGTTGTAAGGGAGAGTGATTAAGGGGGGTCACGTGGCGGGGGTTGACCTGGGTAGCTGGGTGTGTCTTGAACAACTTTATGTTTTCGTATTTTGTCAATTCTCTCATAATGATTCGGTTAATGCTAGGATGGGCTTTAAAATTTCCTAGGGACAAATCAAACTTTTTATCATTAGCAGTTAAGACAGATTTAAGGATGTTACTTGTGGCATAATCAGCAGAGGGGTATAGAATAACGGGATTTTCAAGATCTATGGCCAGGGTGATCATTTTCATGACAATGTTTAGCGATCGCATTTTTGTGGTCATCCCTGCGTACTGCATGACGGTGCCAATAACACCTCTCCCTTACAACGGTTACTGCCAGACAAAGCGGACAGTGGTTGGTCTGTACAGATTGGTGTTGGACGGCGGGACTCAAGTGTGATGTTGGGATTTAAATAACTTTGTTAAGTACTGGCACCTGATGATGAGGTGGATTGTCTCCACGAAACATGTCGTGCCACATGTATAGAAAAATTACATGTTAAATATAATTGTATGAACTCCTACTGAAGTGCGATTTCACCTTCACCACTATCATCATAGATTAGTGTGAATATATATATATATATATATATATATATATATATATATATATATATATATATATATATATATATATATATATATATATATATATAAAGCATTACTGCAAATTACACTGTCCTATGTATACACATGTATATACTACTATGTATACACCACAGTCTATCTAAGGGTCAGACAATACATAAGGGCAGATCTGGTCTCATGGAGGCAACAGACCTGCTCAACTTGCGCAACATCTGACTTTTTAGGTTCTGGTTCCCCAGAGAGAACGTGGCTGGAATAGTTCACTGGGGAGGGACGCATAGATGAAGCCACATCACAGTTGAGGGAAGGAGGGAGTGAGGGAGTCATAAATTGGACTTACAGGAGACGTAAAATGAATGATATGGTAAGGAAGATGTTGATGGAAGGGGAGAAATTTAGAGAAAGATGAGTGTCAAGAAAATGTGCGAGACAAAGTAAGAAATATGAGGAGAGCGCAAGAAATTAAGATGAAGTAAATGATGAAAAATATGAGGTAAATAAAAACACCGAAAATATTGAGAATGTAGCCAAGCGATGATGATGATGATGATGTTGGTAATGATGATGATGATGATGATGATGAGGAGGAGGAGGAGGAGGAGGAGTAGGAGGAATCAAAGTAAAAGGGTGAATGAAGGTCAAAAGTCTCCCATTAGCAATAGCAGTTAACCCTTAGCATAGGACGGGACGATGTGAATGGATATATCTGTGAACAGCTGCACAGTGTGTGTGTGTGTGTGTGTGTGTGTGTGTGTGTGTGTGTGTGTTTAAGATAAATCTAAGGAAACAACATATAACGTATACAAAACACCCACGCCCTCACCACAAACTCCCACGCCCTCACCACAAACTCCCACGCCCTCACCACAAACTCCCACGCCCTCACCACAAACTCCCACGCCCTCACCACAAACTCCCACGCCCTCACCACAAACTCCCACGCCCTCACCACAAACTCCCACGCCCTCACCACAAACTCCCACGCCCTCACCACAAACTCCCACGCCCTCACCACAAACTCCCACGCCCTCACCACAAACTCCCACGCCCTCACCACAAACTCCCACGCCCTCACCACAAACTCCCACGCCCTCACCACAAACTCCCACGCCCTCACCACAAACTCCCACGCCCTCACCACAAACTCCCACGCCCTCACCACAAACTCCCACGCCCTCACCACAAACTCCCACGCCCTCACCACAAACTCCCACGCCCTCACCACAAACTCCCACGCCCTCACCACAAACTCCCACGCCCTCACCACAAACTCCCACGCCCTCACCACAAACTCCCACGCCCTCACCACAAACTCCCACGCCCTCACCACAAACTCCCACGCCCTCACCACAAACTCCCACGCCCTCACCACAAACTCCCACGCCCTCACCACAAACTCCCACGCCCTCACCACAAACTCCCACGCCCTCACCACAAACTCCCACGCCCTCACCACAAACTCCCACGCCCTCACCACAAACTCCCACGCCCTCACCACAAACTCCCACGCCCTCACCACAAACTCCCACGCCCTCACCACAAACTCCCACGCCCTCACCACAAACTCCCACGCCCTCACCACAAACTCCCACGCCCTCACCACAAACTCCCACGCCCTCACCACAAACTCCCACGCCCTCACCACAAACTCCCACGCCCTCACCACAAACTCCCACGCCCTCACCACAAACTCCCACGCCCTCACCACAAACTCCCACGCCCTCACCACAAACTCCCACGCCCTCACCACAAACTCCCACGCCCTCACCACAAACTCCCACGCCCTCACCACAAACTCCCACGCCCTCACCACAAACTCCCACGCCCTCACCACAAACTCCCACGCCCTCACCACAAACTCCCACGCCCTCACCACAAACTCCCACGCCCTCACCACAAACTCCCACGCCCTCACCACAAACTCCCACGCCCTCACCACAAACTCCCACGCCCTCACCACAAACTCCCACGCCCTCACCACAAACTCCCACGCCCTCACCACAAACTCCCACGCCCTCACCACAAACTCCCACGCCCTCACCACAAACTCCCACGCCCTCACCACAAACTCCCACGCCCTCACCACAAACTCCCACGCCCTCACCACAAACTCCCACGCCCTCACCACAAACTCCCACGCCCTCACCACAAACTCCCACGCCCTCACCACAAACTCCCACGCCCTCACCACAAACTCCCACGCCCTCACCACAAACTCCCACGCCCTCACCACAAACTCCCACGCCCTCACCACAAACTCCCACGCCCTCACCACAAACTCCCACGCCCTCACCACAAACTCCCACGCCCTCACCACAAACTCCCACGCCCTCACCACAAACTCCCACGCCCTCACCACAAACTCCCACGCCCTCACCACAAACTCCCACGCCCTCACCACAAACTCCCACGCCCTCACCACAAACTCCCACGCCCTCACCACAAACTCCCACGCCCTCACCACAAACTCCCACGCCCTCACCACAAACTCCCACGCCCTCACCACAAACTCCCACGCCCTCACCACAAACTCCCACGCCCTCACCACAAACTCCCACGCCCTCACCACAAACTCCCACGCCCTCACCACAAACTCCCACGCCCTCACCACAAACTCCCACGCCCTCACCACAAACTCCCACGCCCTCACCACAAACTCCCACGCCCTCACCACAAACTCCCACGCCCTCACCACAAACTCCCACGCCCTCACCACAAACTCCCACGCCCTCACCACAAACTCCCACGCCCTCACCACAAACTCCCACGCCCTCACCACAAACTCCCACGCCCTCACCACAAACTCCCACGCCCTCACCACAAACTCCCACGCCCTCACCACAAACTCCCACGCCCTCACCACAAACTCCCACGCCCTCACCACAAACTCCCACGCCCTCACCACAAACTCCCACGCCCTCACCACAAACTCCCACGCCCTCACCACAAACTCCCACGCCCTCACCACAAACTCCCACGCCCTCACCACAAACTCCCACGCCCTCACCACAAACTCCCACGCCCTCACCACAAACTCCCACGCCCTCACCACAAACTCCCACGCCCTCACCACAAACTCCCACGCCCTCACCACAAACTCCCACGCCCTCACCACAAACTCCCACGCCCTCACCACAAACTCCCACGCCCTCACCACAAACTCCCACGCCCTCACCACAAACTCCCACGCCCTCACCACAAACTCCCACGCCCTCACCACAAACTCCCACGCCCTCACCACAAACTCCCACGCCCTCACCACAAACTCCCACGCCCTCACCACAAACTCCCACGCCCTCACCACAAACTCCCACGCCCTCACCACAAACTCCCACGCCCTCACCACAAACTCCCACGCCCTCACCACAAACTCCCACGCCCTCACCACAAACTCCCACGCCCTCACCACAAACTCCCACGCCCTCACCACAAACTCCCACGCCCTCACCACAAACTCCCACGCCCTCACCACAAACTCCCACGCCCTCACCACAAACTCCCACGCCCTCACCACAAACTCCCACGCCCTCACCACAAACTCCCACGCCCTCACCACAAACTCCCACGCCCTCACCACAAACTCCCACGCCCTCACCACAAACTCCCACGCCCTCACCACAAACTCCCACGCCCTCACCACAAACTCCCACGCCCTCACCACAAACTCCCACGCCCTCACCACAAACTCCCACGCCCTCACCACAAACTCCCACGCCCTCACCACAAACTCCCACGCCCTCACCACAAACTCCCACGCCCTCACCACAAACTCCCACGCCCTCACCACAAACTCCCACGCCCTCACCACAAACTCCCACGCCCTCACCACAAACTCCCACGCCCTCACCACAAACTCCCACGCCCTCACCACAAACTCCCACGCCCTCACCACAAACTCCCACGCCCTCACCACAAACTCCCACGCCCTCACCACAAACTCCCACGCCCTCACCACAAACTCCCACGCCCTCACCACAAACTCCCACGCCCTCACCACAAACTCCCACGCCCTCACCACAAACTCCCACGCCCTCACCACAAACTCCCACGCCCTCACCACAAACTCCCACGCCCTCACCACAAACTCCCACGCCCTCACCACAAACTCCCACGCCCTCACCACAAACTCCCACGCCCTCACCACAAACTCCCACGCCCTCACCACAAACTCCCACGCCCTCACCACAAACTCCCACGCCCTCACCACAAACTCCCACGCCCTCACCACAAACTCCCACGCCCTCACCACAAACTCCCACGCCCTCACCACAAACTCCCACGCCCTCACCACAAACTCCCACGCCCTCACCACAAACTCCCACGCCCTCACCACAAACTCCCACGCCCTCACCACAAACTCCCACGCCCTCACCACAAACTCCCACGCCCTCACCACAAACTCCCACGCCCTCACCACAAACTCCCACGCCCTCACCACAAACTCCCACGCCCTCACCACAAACTCCCACGCCCTCACCACAAACTCCCACGCCCTCACCACAAACTCCCACGCCCTCACCACAAACTCCCACGCCCTCACCACAAACTCCCACGCCCTCACCACAAACTCCCACGCCCTCACCACAAACTCCCACGCCCTCACCACAAACTCCCACGCCCTCACCACAAACTCCCACGCCCTCACCACAAACTCCCACGCCCTCACCACAAACTCCCACGCCCTCACCACAAACTCCCACGCCCTCACCACAAACTCCCACGCCCTCACCACAAACTCCCACGCCCTCACCACAAACTCCCACGCCCTCACCACAAACTCCCACGCCCTCACCACAAACTCCCACGCCCTCACCACAAACTCCCACGCCCTCACCACAAACTCCCACGCCCTCACCACAAACTCCCACGCCCTCACCACAAACACCCACGCCCTCACCACAAACTCCCAATGGCAATCACGAAATGCCTACGTCCTCTCGACCCATTCCCACGCCTTCCGTCACATTCCCACGCCGTCTACCAAATCCCCACGCCCTTCCAGCGTTCTCCCCCCACGCATTTCAACTAATCCGTATCACCTCCCATCCACGCTAAACCATCAAGGCGAAAGCTGCGCCTGAGGGTCACATACACACACACACACACACACACACACACACCCATCTCTCTCTCTCTCTCTCTCTCTCTCTCTCTCTCTCTCTCTCTCTCTCTCTCTCTCTCTCTCTCTCTCTCTTCACTCGATCCATGGTAAGACTCGAGTGATTCGCGTTCTCTTGGGAATCAATTAGGCGACATTGTAAATCCATTAACACTTCTGATTAATAAATTCCGAGCCATTAATACTGGGCAGCTGATGACGCGAAGCATTTGCCTGAAAAGCCGTCGACTGTCTCTCTCTCTCTCTCTCTCTCTCTCTCTCTCTCTCTCTCTCTCTCTCTCTCTCTCTCTCTCTCTCTCTCTCTCTCTCTCTCTCTCTCTCTCTCTCTCCCAGACGCATCAACAATAGACCTACATTGTCCCCTACAGATAAAAGTGAATGGCATCCAACACCTGTTGTTAAAACTGGTACTAATTACCGCAGTTTTTATTTCAATATTCGGCACGAGCCATATAAGGCTTCCATTATCTTTATTTACTGCCAGATAATACGAGTAAAAAAAGATATCTTTCCATAATAATCACTTGTACATTATCATTGAATCCTACAAGTCTATATTGTGGCCAGGAAAAATGCAAATCGTGTTGTTCAAAATGAATGAAATTTTTTCCATGCTGCTTTTAAATCCCCAGCCATGGCTTTCATTCCCAAATGCTTTCAATTTTCATTCAGTATTTAGACAATCATCTACCAAAATCCGCAGGATGAAAAAATAAAAATACAGAATACATAGTTTATCAATTAAAACTAACACATTGAAATATTGGAAAGTAGAATTATCTTTATTATTTGAATTACAATACCATTCTTTTTTTTACCAGGAAAGATTGATAGAATGATATAGAAACATGCCGATCAATCTATTACCTCGAGTTGAATGGGCTATTCTTTTCTCGTAATTGTTTTCCAGTCTGATATTCAGAATTGTATTTTGATTTACAATGTCTCTATATTTTTACTTTACTTATATCTTCCTGCTGAAGGATCCCCTTCTATGGGGCTTTCGCAGCGCTCAGGAACCCAACCACGTCCACCGGGCGTGTGTGTGTGTGTGTGTGTGTGTGTGTGTGTAGGATGAGCACAGGACAACTAAGTAACATATTCTCAGGATGCTCAGTGTAGTAGTGTGAATGTTGCATCCTTGACGTGAGAGATCTTGTCCAGGTGTTGAGATGCGACAGGTGGTGGGAGGAAGTGATGGCAGGTCAAGTAAAGAAATGACCAAAGAAGGTTGGAGGAAAGGTATTCCACTTGGAGGACACCATGGTCGAGATTTTAGAATCTGGATTCGAAGCCTTTGTGAATGATTCTACTTTGGGGACATCTTAGATGTATAACCATTTTCTTGTCATTATCGTAATTAATGTTCCAAGCAATATATATATATATATATATATATATATATATATATATATATATATATATATATATATATATATATATATATATATATATATATATATATATATATATATATATATATGTAAACGAAGGGAGAAAAAAAGAGGAAAAAAAGAGACGAGAACTGAACATACTTTTATTAATTTATTTACAAAGACACTGAATAAAATTCACGAAGGTCGTAGGTACTCGATATAGGTACTTGAATCTTGTAAATCATTTACTGTAAGTTGTAGGCAACCGTTCACCCTTTTTTTACATAGAGTTTGTCTTGGTTGTCAGCATGGTAGTTTGGCCAACGGTAGTTCGAGGCGTAGGTGATTGCTGAGGTGGTTGATGTTTTATGGTGGAGTGTTGGTGGTGTGATGGTGTTGGTGGAGTGTTGGTAGCGTGGTGGAGTCTTGATGGTGCAGTGGAGTGTTAGTGGTGTAGTGGAGTCTTGGTGGTGCAGTGGAGTGTTAGTGGTGTAGTGGAGTCTTGGTGGTGTGGTGGAGTGTTAGTGGTGCAGTGGAGTGTCGGTGGTGTGGTGGAGTCTTGGTGGTGTGGTGGAGTGTTAGTGGTGCAGTGGAGTGTCGGTGGTGTGGTGGAGTGTTGGTGGTGCGGTGGGGTGTTGGTGCTGTGGTGGAGTGTTGGTGGTGTGGTGGGGTGTTGGTGGTGTGGTGGAGTGTTGGTGGTGCAGTGGAGTGCTGGTGGTGTGGTGGGGTGTTGGTGGTGTGGTGGAGTGTTGGTGGTGTGGTTGACTCTTATCTATCGGTGGAGGAAAGGATTATGGTTGATAAAGCTGCTTCTAAGCTTTCTAGGTGGAGTGGTGGAGCATCAAACGTCGCTAAAGCTTTGTGGTTGACTTACGACACCCGGATGGTAGTAGAGTGGTTGACCTTAGCTGTTGGTTGAGCAGGTCGCTCGTGGTTGATTTATTGCAGTTTGGTTGTGTGGATGTTGCTTGCTAACTGAAGCACTAGATTCATAGAAGATGGTTGATTCCTTGAGGTAAAAGGATAGAACAATTTGGTTGTAGTTGGCTAACTCGTCAAAATATGGTTGAGATTAATGTGAAAATATCAGATTTTTTTTTCTATTTTCTGGGTGGTTTCTTATTGCCTGTCTTAATGCATCTGATGTCGGGCTTCGTTTGAAGAAGTATCGCTGAGTTACAAACTTAGTTTGTGATTTTCTGATAAATTTTCTCTCCAGAATTTCTTTTTCATTCAAAAATACATATACACAATTCTCTGCACCCCAAAAGTTTTTGGTAAGTCTTAAACACATGTACATTTTTTTTCTAGAATCACTTTTCTTATTCACAAACACATTTTAATTATTTTCCAACTTATTGTACACTTCAGAATTTCTATGGTCATTTACTATCACATATGCATCACTTTCTAATATTTCTGTTCCTTCAGTTAGCTCAAAACACATCTCCCTAATTTTCAGGCACTCAAAAATTCCTTTTTCAAACACTCAGTTGAGTGTACTGTTTTTTATTCACACAGCAGTGTACATCATCATTTGCTGTGTTATCTCAAACACTTACACTTCAGGGAAACAGATAAATTGTGTTCAGTTCATAACGTCTATTTTCCATTAGCTTTGCTGCATTGTGGTATCTATATTCGTTCTCACTGTATATAGCAGCAGAATAAGTCTATTCAATATCAGGTAGAAAGTAACAGTTCTTTTTCTATACTTTTCCATAAAACAATTATATATATTCACCCTAGATTAGCTAAAGATATAAAAACTAGAAACACTATGATAGAGGACATTTAACCCCTTATTAAATGGCTCATAACAAAGGCCCTTTTTCATTGATCATAACTATTGAATAAAACACTTCTTTGTAAACAGTTCAGAAAACAGTTTGAAAATCCAGCTAAAATGTACATTTTGATAAATGAGTAAAAGAAGCACTTAAGTTCATGTCCCGTATAAGTAGTGGAAGTAGTAGTAGCAGTAGTAGCAGTATTAGTGATAGTAGTAGTAGTAGTAACAGAATTGATAGCAGTAGTAGTAGTAGTAGTAGTAGTAGTAGTAGAAGTACAAATTGCAGTAGGAAAAGTAACAAGCAGTAAAGAGTATCACATTTCTCATATAAGTAATCATCTACATCACCTACTTATATTCATAAGTATATAAAGAATTTGTTACAAGAGAGGCAATCAAAGTTCTTCTCTGATCCTCCTTTCTATTTACTATGTACATAACTAATATACATTTACATATCCCATGATTTTCCTATGAAAAAAATGAAAATGTTGATCTAGAGTTTGTCATCTATTGTCCATATATAAGTGTATTTGCTATGCTAACTGGGAGAATGTGAGTGTGAACATGTGACTGTGAGAAGTACGTGTATGTGTGTGTGTGTGTGTGTGTGTGTGTGTATCTGTGTGGATTTCTGTGGCATCTAGTTCGAGCTTCACTATTCTCTTTTCTTCCAGATCTTCATCAAAGTGCAATTTTATGCAAAAGCATTTATTCCACAGTTGCACATCATACTTCCCTTATGGGACACAGAGTTGATGGTTTGGCAGTAAGAATGTGTTGATGAACTTGGAGTTAAATTAAATACGAATAAAGTCATCATAAAAGATGCGATTAGAACTTTACATTCATGAATAATATTCATCAGTCTTTCGGCCTCGTATAGATAATAAAGTCATTGTATAAGATATGAAAATCAAGTTGCAATTCATAGTGAATGACATATTTTTTTTTGTCGTAGAACTACATATCTATATAACTGCTCGTCTCAATCTTAAAAAAAAAGGAAAAAAATACGTAGATATGTTCAGTTCTTTATGGTAAAGCTTTCGAATAATATCGTTCTCTTTGAGTAAGGTAATTCAGCTTATCATTATGTTTACAAGTTATTATGAACCACGGTCTGTTCCCACAAGATACGTGGCCATTGACCTTCGCTGACCTAGATACAAGAATATCTGACGGAAATCTAAAGGAGAATTGTGTACTTAGATATCGACTTATGACTACTTACAAGGAGGCTTCTAGTGAATCACTATTACTTAGAAAGGCATTTTCAAGAATTTGCAAAACGAACTACTTATACTTCATCACATAAGACTTTGCAATATATATATATATATATATATATATATATATATATATATATATATATGTATAGAAAAATTACATGTTAAATAAAACTGTATGAACTCCTACTGAAGTGCGATTTTACCTTCATATATATATATATATATATATATATATATATATATATATATATATATATATATATATATATATATATATATATATATATATATATATATATATGACATATGACATATGACATATATATATATATATATATATATGAAGGTAAAATCGCACTTCAGTAGGAGTTCATACAGTTTTATTTAACATGTAATTTTTCTATACATGTGGCACGACATGTTTCGTGGAGACAATCCACCTCATCATCAGGTGCCAGTACTTAACAAAGTTATCTAAATCCCAACATCACACTTGAGTCCCGCCGTCCAACACCAATCTGTACAGACCAACCACTGTCCGCTTTGTCTGGCAGTAACCGTTGTAAGGGAGAGATGTTATTGGCTCCGTCATGCAGTACGCAGGGATGACCACAAAAATGCGATCGCTAAACATTGTCATGAAAATGATCACCCTGGCCATAGATCTTGAAAATCCCGTTATTCTATACCCCTCTGCTGATTATGCCACACGTAACGTCATTGAATCTGTCTTAATTGCTAATACTAAGAACTTTAACTTATCCCCCAGGCAATTTTAAAGCCCATCCTAGCATTAACCAAATCATTATGAGAGAATTGACAAAACACGAAAATAAGTTGGTCAAGACACACCCAGCTACCCAGGTCAACCCCCGCCACGTGACCCCCCTTAATCACTCTCCCTTACAACGGTTACTGCCAGACAAAGCGGACAGTGGTTGGTCTGTACAGATTGGTGCTGGACGGCGGGACTCAAGTGTGATGTTGGGATTTAAATAACTTTGTTAAGTACTGGCACCTGATGATGAGGTGGATTGTCTCCACGAAACATGTGCAACATGTATAGAAAAATTACATGTTAAATATAATTTTATGAACTACTAAAGTGTGATTTCACCTTCATAACTATCATCATAGATTAGTGTATATATATATATATATATATATATATATATATATATATATATATATATATATATATATATATATATATATATATATATATATATATATATATATATATATATATATAGTTTGTTTGTGTGTTTGTATGTATGTATGCATGTATGTATGTATGTATGTAGTCACAAACTCCCACCTAGACCATCAGCTCTGGGCTACAGGGGACTACATAGTAGTTAAAAATCACTGGGTAAGTCTTTCTTCCCTCCATACACCTTTGACGAAGAGATCTGATTATTTCAGATGCTAATATTACTCTCATTTGCATAAATCTTATTAATCCAAGGCTGAATCTGTTTTACAATATGGCTCATTACCTTACACACGTTATATTTGCCTTACACCAAGATTTACATAAGGAAGGTGTGCATTTACGTAAGTGTAAACAGCATGAAAAGAAAACGAGATGGGGAAAAGCATCGCTTCCTTAGGGACCTCTTGGGAATTCCATTTTTGGTCCGCACATGTAGAAAATGTGGAAGAAGAAGCCGTTGAAACCACCCACATAATCAGAATATCACTGAAATAACACAATTATATCTACATCTCTATTCTTCACAGACTCTTAAAAACTTTATGAGGAAGACTGTAAAGACATCAATAGTTCTTCTCTCCTGTACAATGATGATCACTGTGAATAAATGTGGGTAAAGTAAAGGATCTTAAGAATAAGGATCAGAAACTGATTTGCCCTTTCAGCTTCGAATTCTGCAGCCCTTAGGCAGATAAGGGCTGACTATGACAAAGAAGAAAAAAGAGCAGGAAGTAGTCACAAAGAATCATTGTTCTTAATCCTAAATCAATAAAAGACATAGTTTCTGTTTACGTGCAGATAGAAAATAAGTCTCACTTTACAGTTATTATACTCAAGCACCATTATACCAGAACAGTTCCTTTAGGTATAGACCCTTTCTTTTATTTTTATCAGAACAGGTCCTTTAGGTATGTCTCGTTTTCTTAACTCTCACCATAACTTCTTTTAAGCATAGCACAGCTCCTTAGCGCTTTCATTCATAGTTCATTTAGGTATAGCATTATTGTTAGCTCTAACTATAACAGTTCTTTTAGGTATAGTTCCGTTCTTTTAACCGTTCATAATTTAGAGACTTCATAGAATGCTATCAACTGCAATTCATCTCTTGATCCGACACCTGAGCCCCAACGCTTTGAGGCGAATCGCTTGCAAACCACGAAAATTTTATATGATTTTCTACCTAGAGATTTGGAGGTTTCACCGCTCATGGTGCTAGCACTTAGTACTCGTCAACTAGCTAACTTCTCACCCAAAGATAGATAGTATCTTTTATGTCCATGGATCAAAAGTATCTACTTATCCATTGATGAAATGGTTGCTCCTGACTGCGTCTCTCGTTGTGTTTGCCTCACTCCAGCGAGTGCAGAGTTGAGTGTAGGGGAAGAGGGAGGTTGGAACGAGCTATGGGAAGTCAGCTGGGGGTGATCTCCACCATCTTCGTCAACACCTTCTCCAACACAAGCGTCAGTGTGACGAGAGCCATCACCAGCACTTGCTGTTGGTGATTTTGGTGGTGTTGATGTCCGCAACGGAGGCTGCTGCCGCCGCCTGTGTGAGGGAGATAAACTGGTTAGGATTGTGGTAACACACACACACACACACACACACACACACACACACACACACACACACACACACATAGGACTCCCTCCCCGTAGAGTACAAATCGTTAATTACCAATAGCTGATTACATACACAAATCTAAAGATCTAAGAGCTGTTTGAAATTGCCTGGTTAGAAGATATATCTAAAAAGCTTGAGCCAGTTTGAAAAATCTCCCAATTCAGCTTTATTTCAATCCTGTATTTCCATCACAGGTCAATCATTGGCAAAACCAATAATACAGTAACGAATGATGCTGTGAATACAGTTAATACAACAGGAACAAATTCAGAGAGGAAAAAAACGTAGATAATTATTCTTCGAATATCAGACGAAAAAGAAAAAAACCTGAAATCTTGTGAAGCAAGACGTCCAGACACACAACAAAAAAAATGGTTCAAAAAACAGGTGGTCGCTGGGGACGCTCGAACTACAGGTTCAGTGTGTCGCTTGTTCTCTTTCCTCATTTCCCTGGAGGCTGAGTCGTCCTGGTGTTGATACTTTCGGTATTTTTACTCCTTAATTCGTCGATCTGGTTGTATAACAACTGCTATGGTGATTGTAGAGACCTTATAACTATCATCGTATTCGTATTAGTGATTCACTAGGTTCGGACAGAGACTCGAGACTTCGAACCCTTTGTGAATGACGTAGAGGTCACCTACCCACCCATTCATGGCTAGTGGGTTACATGGGTACTCATTACAGTGGCTGGTTGCGGAACTACCAACCCATGATCGATCTACGGATCATTACTGTGTCTCGACCAGAAACCCCCCAAAACGAACCTGACTCGACCCCCAAAACGAACCTGACTCGACCCCCAAAACGAACCTGACTCGACCCCCAAAACGAACCTGACTCGACCCCCAAAAACGAATCTGACTCGACCCCCCAAAACGAATCTGACTCGACCCCCCAAAAACGAACCTGACTCGACCCCCAAAAACGAACCTGACTCGACCCCCAAAAACGAACCTGACTCAACCACCTCATCAGAAATCACCAGAGGACCATGAGTGACGTACCTGCAATGGCCGAGATGTCACGGGACTCCATCACGGGGACGCTGTAGGTGAGCTGGCCGTCGACGCTGTGTTGCTGGGTCTTGTAGTACAAGCTGGAGATCTTGGCGGAGCACCGGAGGTTCATCTCACCGTCGTGGAAGTGTTCGCGGGACACCACAAACTGCAGGCCCTTCCTGGTCTCCACCAGCCCGTGCTCGGAGCCAGTGCTGTTTATGTGGATGATGTACTCCCTCGGGGCCTGTGGGGGAGCAGATGTTACCACAGTCAAACACATACAGGTCGTATCACTGAAAAAAACCTCTCCCTCCCTCCTCCTCTTACCACAATAGCAGGATTTATCGCGGTAAACATATACAGATGACGTACAGCGCCCTGGAATACATTACTTATACCAAAATACATATGGATGATGTACTGTCTTTGTACCTATTGGTAAAAGTAAATAAATACATAATAAATCACAAATATCAATGATGTATCTCCTAGGGCACTGCTGTCATCAGTCAAGTGAAAAATATAGAGATAATAGAATACAGTGAATGAAATTGTACCTTGTTTATGGTGTCAGGTCAAGACCGTATATGGAACTGCCTCAAAAAACCGATCACTTTAGAGACGTTCAGTTCAAGAATTGATAAAGTGAGAGAGAGAGAGAGAGAGAGAGAGAGAGAGAGAGAGAGAGAGAGAGAGAGAGAGAGAGAGAGAGAGAGGTCCATTTCAGTCCACGCCAACCGAAGATATATCTGTGTGATATCAAATTAGGAGATGATGTATAGTGAGCTTCCTTTTGTTTTTTGTTCTCTTTTTTTCTATGGAAAAAGAAGGTTTTGACGTATTGCTTCCTCTGGTTCACTTAGAGAGAGAGAGAGAGAGAGAGAGAGAGAGAGAGAGAGAGAGAGAGAGAGAGAGAGAGTCGTCAAAAAGAGGAAGAGTCAAAAAGGCGAACTTTTATCAACACTGAGTCGCTAGATCTGTAGACCAACTGTAACGCCAGCCAAATATTTCTTTGTTTACTTTCCTGTGTCAGGAACAGATGGAATGAACCGACCGGATAGTGGATTTTTGTGGTCCGGGTTTATACTGCCAATAGAATTCTTCATTATTTGATTTCAAGTAATGGTTATCGAGACAATCCATTAATTTCTTTATATACCTTTGTGTTGTGGTGTTGGCTGGTGTTTCGGTGGGATAAAGAGAACACAATGGAACGGAATCTTTATCCGGTTGTGTTTGTATGTGTTGTACAGATGAAAAAGAGAACACACACTGGAACGGAACACACTCATGGTAATTTGATTATCCCGCTTCATGGTGTTTTTGATGGAGATTTGCATTTGCGACAAAATAATACTGTGAATAATACTAAAGTATTCATTTTGACTTTTTTCATTCATTGATCATTCATGCCTTCATCATAGATAGCCTCACCATTAAAGATGACCATGGTTACCATCAATGTATATTCACCAGAAATTCTCAGATCTGTGAATTAATTTCCCATTCTTTATATGATGTTCTCCATTTTCTGAAGTCATAACTAGAAACATGTTAAAGATTCACACAATATTTAGATGTTCAATATGAGCTCAGGTAACATTTCCTCTATGTTTATATTACAATGAAAGTGCCAAGTAAACAAGCGAAAAGTTGTTTGCTCATTAATTATGCGGAAAAATAATGCTGTGTGTGTGTGTGTGTGTGTGTGTGTGTGTGTGTGTGTGTGTGTGTGTGTTACCGTACTCCGCCTGCATTGCTTAAGCAGAGATCGTATCGGCTAGACTGTATCCTCCGCAGTGGATGAAAAGGAGTACATTTTCCTCGAGGAAGTTCGCACCCCCAAAAAGGAGTCCATAATTCCCTGCTTCTGACTGTAGCGCAGTTTGGAATTTTCAACAACAGGAATCCAGGGTTATATAGAATATAATTATTATGATTCTTATTTCTCAATCCGTCACGCTACTCACGTCACATTACTCCTGTCATCAGTCATACGTCACACATTACCCGTCACACTTGGCACGTCACACTTCCCCCGTTACACTTGGCACGTCACACTTCCCCCGTTACACTTGGCACGTCACACTTCCCCCGTCACACTTGGCACGTCACACTTCCCCGTCACACTTGGCACGTCACACTTCCCCCGTTACACTTGGCACTTCGCACTTCCCCCGTTACACTTGGCACGTCACACTTCACCTGTAATACTCCAACCGTCACACTTAACCCGTCACGCTCCATCCGTCACACTGCTCACCATCATCCATGCGTCACGTTATCCCGCCACTAGTGTCACCTTTCCTGGAATGGCAGAGATTGATCGTAAAGTAGATTCAGTCTCATTGCCATAATATTTTTTTTCTGACAAATTATGTGTGTGTGTGTGTGTGTGTGTGTGTGTGTGTGTGTGTGTGTGTGTGTGTGTGTGTGTGTGTGTTGTGTGTGTGTGTGTGTGTGTATGTTTGTTTGTTTGTGTGTGTGTGTGTGTGTGTGTGTGTGTGTGTGTGTGTGTGTGTGTGTGTGTGTGTGTGTGTGTGTGTGTGTGCGTGTGTGTCTGCATACTCTTTTGAAGCAAATTAGATAATTTTACTCTGCCTTTCAGTATATCTCAATCCCTCCCTGCTTATATTCCAGTAAGTGCAGACTACTAGCTATTTCTTATCTATTGAGATAAGATAACTCAGTCCTGATATATGGTGTCGTCTTGTGAGTCATAACACCATAATCACATACTTCTCACATGTCTACATAATCGTCATGGGAGCCACATAACATAGAATTTCATTCAGTTTTCTAACCCGCAGTATCTTTCTGTAATCTACCATTAGTATCTTCTCTATTTCTAAATCTCATGAAAAAGCTGTATATAGGTTTTTTTCTTTTTCATAGAACCTCTAAAAATTCTTTTTCTATATCTAAGACTAATTATGGGGAAGTTTAAGCGGACGATACATGCTGGGAAATCTTGTCTAAGTCAAAATTCTAACGAGACAGAAGACCCGTAATCCTTCACACAGGTTTGAGGCTCAAAGTAAGAGCACCATTTCAGACCTCTCGTATGCCAAGGGGCGCCATTTCAATTCTTTCGTGAACAGTTAATCAAGAATTGTAGCCACTCAGCTTTGATATGAAGGAAGATTTGATCCTTTTTACTCAGTGCAGAAGATTTGATCCCTCTTACTCAGTGCAGATAGAAGATCTGGAAAACCATTATGGACAATCAAGACTCATGATGTTCTTTTGTATCAGTTAATTACCCAAACAAAGAGTTAATTAAACGTAAATAAGTAAGAATTTCACAGTTCCAGTACTTCATCCATTGTTGAATGAATATTGCATCGCTCCAATGACCCACTTATATTCACATGAATAATCCATAGTACCATTTATCTACTTGTATTTACATGAATATTATACAGTATTCATATGAATCTTCCCTCGTGGCAATCATTCACGCATATTTACCTGGTTCCAATAATCCACTGTCATTACATGTGACATATATCAATTGTGATTAGTGTTGACTCTCATGATACACTGGCAGTCTTATAAAAAGTGAGAAGTGCCAGGTTTTGATCTATAGAGTACCAGGGAGACAAAAAACTATACTTTATTGGACGTCAGAGGAAGAAATATCAATAAATCACAGCTATAAATCTATAGAACAGCTTTTCTCGAAGTAGTAATAACATGTCTGGGCTTTGGTTATAGCTCTCAGAATTCTGTTTAGCTTTATAGCTTTATGGGCCAGACAACAGGGTTAACACCGTTCATATTTGCGTCATTGATAACAGGAATGTAGTTAACATGACTTTAAACAATGACAATTTAAACCCAGAACCTCTGGTGATGAACACAGGATATTATCAATAAATCGTCCAATGAAACAGTGTAAAATAGGGACGGAATGTGGACTTGACAAGCGGCTGAGTCACGCGATTACTACTGTCTGGCCTTTGGCAATTCAAGAGTGGGTGGTTATCATGTCTGTTTTTTTCTTTACACCGCTAAGCTTTGAAACTCTTTACCTTCTCATTTTTTTTTTTTCCCAAGGAGATACTAACTGAACCTTCCGTAAAAGACAGTTTTCTTCCTTCAAAATCTTTAGTTATTGTTATTTTTCTTTTCTTTATTTCTCTGTATTATTTTGATGTTTCACGTAAGTCCTAGTTCAGTGAGGTGTTTCGTCTGTGACTAGAATCCTCTATATAAACTATAAGGTACCGAGAAAGGGGAATTTCGTCCTGTATTTCTACTGCTAGGGGTTCTTAACTCCCTGATACATAAAGCCAAACATCTATTCTAATTACGTATGCATTTGCAATTCTCTCCATCAAGGTAAGACAGCCTCACCTGGAGTCAACTTGAAATTAAATGAAAACAGATAGAGAGGCAGGTTTGGCCTGTAGGCAGGACTGATCTTTTATACGAAGGGTATTTTCTCGGGTGATCTTTCTTCCTTGAGGCTGTTTCAGAGAGAGAGAGAGAGAGAGAGAGAGAGAGAGAGAGAGAGAGTCCTACTTCACGTATTTCTCTCTTTTCTTTTTCTTCATCAACTCTATCTTTCCTTCTCCCTTCTCCTTTTATTTCAGTAGATATTAGTCATTTATTGTGTTTTGTCTTGGAAGTGCTTTCTGTTGCTCAATATCTGCTCACTCTCTCTCTCTCTCTCTCTCTCTCTCTCTCTCTCTCTCTCTCTCTCTCTCTCTACCAACAATCGTACGGCAAACCTCACTCCATACCATTCTCTCCGTCGAGCGCGTCCTCTCCAGCATTGCACATCCACCATTCCTGTACAATGCACTGAAACCTTTTACCATTTTCTTTTTTTTAGGGGGGACTCAGGTTTTTTAGTGACCAGGTCACCAGTGGAAGCGAGAGTCGCATCAAAGAATCTCTCTTTTTTTCCGCTAATTTTTGTAGATTCATTGTCCTTTATTCTATATATATATATATATATATATATATATATATATATATATATATATATATATATATATATATATATATATATATACTTGTGACAAAAGCATATATATATGCTTGTAACAAAAATGTGACAAATAAGGATAAATCTAAATGTTTAGTGTTGCCCTATTCTCCAAACTTAGGTAATCTAAGACATATTATAAAAAGAGTGCTTGTAATACTGCTTTCCAGTACAATAATGCCATTATAGGCAATAGCACCTTAATAAATAGTAGACCAAACCATACAACAATTGGGAGTATTTACACCGTCAAATGCAAGGCATGTAAATATATTGATATGAGCCAGACAGGAAAACCTGTAACGGAGAGGTGGTGTTATTAGCACCGTCATGCAGTACGCAGGGATGACCACAAAAATGCGATCGCTAAACATTGTCATGAAAATGATCACCCTGGCCATAGATCTTGAAAATCCCTTTATTCTATACCCCTCTGCTGATTATGCCACACGTAACGTCATTGAATCTGTCTTAATTGTTAATACTAAGAACTTTAACTTATCCCCCAGGCAATTTTAAAGCCCATCCTAGCATTAACCAAATCATTATGAGAGAATTGACAAAACACGAAAACATAAAGTTGTTCAAGACACACCCAGCTACCCAGGTTAACCCCCGCCACGTGACCCCCCTTAATCACTCTCCCTTACAACGGTTACTGCCAGACAAAGCGGACAGTGGTTGGTCTGTACAGATTGGTGCTGGACGGCGGGACTCAAGTGTGATGTTGGGATTTGAATAACTTTGTTAAGTACTGGTACCTGATGATGAGGTGGACTGTCTCCACGAAACATGTCGTGCCACATGTATAGAAAAATTACATGTTAAATATAATTGTATGAACTCCTACTGAAGTGCGATTTAACCTTCATGCTATCATCACAGACTAGTGTAATCATATATATATATATATATATATATATATATATATATATATATATATATATATATATATATATATATATATATATATATATATATATATATATATATATACTGTAATTCATAACATAATGTTAACAATGCCTTTAGCATTGGACAATTAACTGAAATGGCAAAACTCCTTAAGGAAAGCAGATGCAAATATCAGATCTAGCAGCCTCCATCTTCAAACTTTCTTCCACTTTGCATAAAGAAACTTGTCCCCAAGTCGCTGTCCAGTATTTTTTCCACATTGTATATGCAAGGCCTGTATAGCAGGGGTGGGAAGGGGGTTGTATAGCAGGGGATGGGGGAGAGAGGGAGCATTGCGTACGGGGTGGCAGACCCATATTAAACTTTCGCTTCCTCTATATATGCTAATTTTCTCAGCGAACGTTGGTGTGTGAAGATGAATTGTGACTATATCTCACAAAGGACTATATGTATATAGATGATTTTAACATGCGACACACTGTAATCTTCTTATACGTATAGGACATATCTGAAAAGGCTGGAATCCTCTCCTCCCGTTTATAATTTTCCAAAAGAAGGAACGGAGAGGTGAGCCAAGTGAGGATATACCCTCTTAGGCTCACTCCTCTGTTCTTAAATCCTCCGAATTTCTTGTAAGGTCCTGAAACATGCATCATGAAAGACGATTTAGCAATCAGGATTTCTCCTTGTTATTGTTTCTCCCATGGAAACAGAAGGACTTTTTAATTCAATTAAATGTAGGAAATATTTCTGAGTTACTGCAGTCCCTCATATCTGATGTTCATATTGTCAGTATTGCAGAGCGACAGGAGTGATGTGATTTGACACTCAGTAAACAAAACTCAACCCCTTGTTGTTCTGAAATACCTACCAATTGTAAACATTTTATGGATTTGTATTTTATCTTTTAAATTTGGCGAAACAATTAAAATCTCTCGCTATCTACCCATTCAAGAAATCAGACATTTTTTTTTCTTTTGCAGTTAAAGGATTAATGATGCGACTCACTGTTGATTTCACATCATATTGATACGTTAGGCTACTGGGAAAATCTTATTGACGTGTGTTGATTCCTTGAGAATTAAGACATCGAGATGATGGGAGAACTCGCATAGCCATATCGAGTTCTGAAGGTTTGAGAACTCACACTTCGTAGGTTCTGGTTGATAGTATTATAGTTACCCCCCGGTTGTGTCCTGAAGAAGTGAGGCATCACATTTTAAACTCACACTGACTAAACTTACCCACCTCATCGAGTTTGATACACCAGAGACATTAAAATGTTAGCAAAGCTCACCTTCCTCCACACTTAAGCCTTTGAGGAATCAGGCTTTTATCACTCTAATCTTTGAGGAATCAGGCTTTTATCTCTCTAATCTTTGAGGAATCAGGCTTTTATCTCTCTAATCTTCGTGTTGAGGAAACTCACCTCCTTATCATTAATGAACCAAGTGAGATTAGCTGCAGGACGGGACAGAGCCGAGACGCATGTGAGATGGGCTGTGTCCCCGATGTGGTACTCATGCTGTGTGCCATAGATGTGGGGTTTCTCCTCCGGGATCTCTGTCAGGGAGAGAGATAATGTAAGAGACGTTAGGGAGAGATTTACCCACCTGTTTGTTAGCGCCTCGCTAACGATGCCTTACGATGGGGTACTTGCACACTCCTCTCTCTCTCTCTCTCTCTCTCTCTATATATATATATATATATATATATATATATATAGAGAGAGAGAGAGAGAGAGAGAGAGAGAGAGAGAGAGAGAGAGAGAGAGAGAGAGAGAGAGAGAGAGAGAGAGAGAGCAGATGTGAAAGAAACTTGGAAAACAAAACAAAAAAAAAACATGGACGGATGTACCCAACTAAGCAACGAAACCAAACTATGTCTTCAAAAATCTTGCAAGTCGTTTGCCCAGAAGCCATGCTCTGAGACCATCCAATAAGAATGGAATTTTATACTCACGAACTACTGTCATTGGTGCGCTCTTGTCGGCTGTGTGGAAGTTGGGCCACTCGGCGATTACCTCACACTTGTATTTGCCAGACGAACTCAGTTCGACGTTGTTTAAGACGATCTTTTCCCCCGTGGACAATTCCCTCTGGAAGGCCAAGAAATGATGGAGATAAGTTCTTTGATGTCTTGCCTCGTTATCTGTTGATGTTGGGTCATGTGACAACGGAATGGCAAAGGATTATAACTAGCTAATGATTGTTAGAAGCCTTACGAATGTGTTTGTCCCAAGACCTGCTGATAACACGGTGCGATAATGGTGTCTTTCGAAGCCGTGTCATTCGATTCCAAACACAGGAACAGAAGAGAGAGACAAGCGAGGATTTATCCCCGAGGATGCAAGCATAAATGAGAAGAAGGGAGAGGTAACTTGTATGTTAGATGAGACAAACCTTGATGCTTCAGGTCTGAGTGGAGTATAGTTGGAAGGCAATGAGTCAAAACGATCCAAGAATGTACAGAGAGTGAGTCCTTGGGTAAGTGAGAACAGAAGGCGGGTTGGCACTGCATACGAAGGAGCTGTGGAACTGTGTTGATGTCAAGGAGTTGAAGACCAGTGTGAGTTAGACCAAACGGTGGCTATGAGGAATGAGTTGTGGCTCCATCTGGTGGTGAGGGGAATGAGGAAGAAAGAAGTACTCTTTTTTGGTGAGATTGAAGAAGTGTCTTGGTACTTTTGACACAAGGGGTCGAGTCTTCATGCCAGGGGATCTGAATGTATGTGTAGATGGTGTAGCAACTGAGGCTATAATTTAGGGAGGGGGACATATGGTTCCCCAGTGTATATGAGAATTGGGGGAGAACTTGTCATATTCTATGCCAGGAGAGGAAGAGTGACCTGGCAGTATTTGTTTAAAGAAATAGGTTCATTCGTAAATATGCCTCACCACGTACCATCTGGGTAGCATATCTGCACCAGTCGTAGTACGCGTATCTACATGTACCATCTGAACACCCCTCTCGCGTACCAGTAGTGGTACATGTGCCACTGGTACCACTGTTGCTGTAGACTACATCAGCACACCACTACCAATAGCCCAGTGGACAAATGGCACACTATCTACTCATGCCTTGCAAATGGCTATCTCAGTCCAAGTCGCCAAAAGAAAAAATATCAAGACATAAGAAATACAAATTATAGTAAAACAGCTGTTGAAATAAGGTGATTAAGACCAGCAAATAACTCGGTTATACGATGACAGAATCACTTTAAGTTCGTCTGGGAAATAGATACAGTTTAATCTGAAATTATCCACTATCTAAGCGTCTTAATTTTCGTATATACACACATAAAGATACGTTCCCCTTCCAGTATCCATCACCAGAGAATCAGAGGATAAGTTACATATCTACTCTAGTTAATATTTATCCTTTATCATAATATACTCATAGTGTACGATAACATCTCTATACAGGAAACATTTTAATTTACAAAAAGGTGGGAAAAAAAAGCGGGAAAATCGTACAGGTAAAATGCGCAGTCATGCTCAGGTCTTTTATTTCTTTTTTGTTTTTTCGTACTTTTGGAGGACGAAAAGGTCACTCCATTTGCATTCTGGGTGCCTGGGAAACACAAGCAACGCGTCCAACTTTCCCAGGGATTAAAGAGGAATTGCTGACTGGACCAGCTAGTTTAGTACACTGATTTACAGAAAAGGAATTATAGCAACGTATGGTCGTGGAGGAGATGATGAAGAGTTTATTGCTGTATGTTGATTGTCGTTATCATTTTGAGAAAAAAACCATCTCGATATTTACGGTTATAAATAAATGAAACACACACACACACACACACACACACACACACACACACACACACACACACACACACACACACATATGTATATCTTTTTTGGGGGGATGAGATGGGATTGCATGACACGAACAGAGATTTGTTAAACAAGACGCCAGCCAGAGGCAGTAATGGGATGAAGTAGAATGATCTATGAGGGATATGAGACGTACTTATTTAGTGCATGTTTAGCGAAAGTTTAGTGCTTAGGTTAGCGATCTCCGCTGCATAATGAGTGTGAGATTTAGTGATTTCACTGTCTACTTGAGGCTGAAGTCCAGGAAATATCTAGAACTTAAGTAAGCGGTCTCCACTGTGTATTCTGGGTTAAGATCAGCAGTCTCAACTGTTTATACAAGGCTACATTTAGCTGTCGTCACTGTAGAGAGAATGCTAAGGTTAGCGATCGTCATCGTATATTTAGCGTAAAAGTTATCAGCCTCTCCTGAATATTTATTGCTAAAGTTAGATGGTTTCGCTACATGATTAACGCTCGACACGGTCAGGCAGGGATATTCAGTGTACTAAATGGAAGGGAAAACGTCACAGTGAAAAAGTTGCTATAAATGATGGACTGATAATTACCAAAGGTAGATACGCCTCAAGAAAATTCACGAAGTCACCATAGCTTCTATGGAAAGACCAACCACACGAGGATTGACCGTTATGCTACCACCCATCAAGTGTAATGTGGAAAGGGAGCTGTGGTTTCGGTGCATTATTACATGACAGCTAGAGACTGAGTGTGAACGAATGTGGCCTTTGTTGTCTTTTCCTAGCGCTACCTCGCGCGGGGAGTGGGGAGGGGGATGCTATTTCATGTGTCGTGGGGTGGCGACGGGAATGAATGAAGGCAGCAAGTATGAATATATATATGTGTATACACATATGTATATATCTGTGTATGTATATGTATGTATATGTTGAAATTTATATGTATGTATATGTGCGTGTGTATGTGGGTGGGTTGGGACATTCTTCGTCTGTTTCCTTGCGCTACCTCGCTAACGCGGGAGACGGCGATTAAGTATATGTATATATATATATATATATATATATATATATATATATATATATATATATATATATATATGGTAGAGCTCAATCTTGATGCAGAACTCAATCATGTCAACGTACATATACAATCTTCAGTATCAGTCCCCACGTGCTGGATGTAGCCAGATAAGCTTAGCGTTGCATGTGTTCTAAGCTTCATGACGTCAAGCTTTTTTTCTTTTCCTGCCAATCATCTCACGCGAGATCTATGACGCTCATCCAATCAGCGTACAGGATCTTACCGGGTAGTAATAATCATACGATGAGAGAGAGAGAGAGAGAGAGAGAGAGAGAGAGAGAGAGAGAGAGAGAGAGAGAGAGAGAGAGAGAGAGAGAGAGAGATTCATATATGCATAGGTTGTGTATAAGTAATTCCAAATTGATAGATAGATAGATCGATAGATAGACTCAGAGATAAACAGACAGATAGATAGAATACGTGATTGTGTAGAAACATTTAGATTTATCAACTCCAGAATATATTTAGCAACAGTATGTACAGGGTGAGGGACAAAACTTTCTCTCATGAGAGACAGTTTTAGAAAAAAGATTGATGTTCGAAGACGATTCAACTTCTAGCGATTAAGGTGAGTGAGTGTGGTGATTGGAGCTACTGTTGATTGTGAAGATGTACATGAGGGGGTCTTTGTGTACGGGACTGGAAGGACTGAAGACTGTAACCCATGTATGAAGGTGGATAAGACCAGTGTATGAGTGAGATTAGGAACTTTGATCTTGGCAGGTGTTAAGGAGAGTCAGGTAAAAAGATGGTGGATAGGAATGAAGATGAGAATGGACGAAATATGAAGAAAAAAAAATTGAAATGTTTCTGTAAGAAGGAAATGATGGGTTTATGTTTGTAAGAGTGAAAATGGAAGTGGGTTAACCTCTGCAAAGACGAAGACTGCAGAATGGGTTTTCTGTAAAGGTGAGAGTAGAGACAGACAGCTCTCGAGAAAGAGCAGAGAAAAGGACTCTCTCTCTCTCTCTCAGTCTGTCTCTCTCTCTCTCTCTCTCTCTCTCTCTCTCTCTCTCTCTCTCTCTGAAAAAGACCATAAGCTCTTTATTCCTTTTTCTGAAGATAACGAGGAGTGGAGCTTAAGCTGGGGTCTTTATAAAGGCGAGCAGCTGAGAACTACATCACAACGAGAGCTTAAGCTGTGGCTAAATGTAAATATTTACCAGCGAGGCAAAAGAGAGAGAAAGCAAAAAGATAAATTGGAATGTATTCATTACTCCTGTGTGACAGACCGTCATGGTGACCAAGATATAGTCCTTCAACTAATTAAAAAAGTTGATAAAGACTTCGAAAAGCTGATGTAGACTAAGTCTAGCTAATGATGAATATAACGAAGTTCATGTTGAAGGAAATCGAGAAGGTATAATAGATAGATATATAATCTACAATAAATTAATCTAATGTTTATAGAAACGACATTGATGGAGCATTTAGATTCAAAAGAAAAAAATCGCTAAGAACGATTGTAACAATGAGATTAGATTCCCCCGTAGTCCAGCCCAGCTGTGAATCTGTACCTAATCCACGTGATTGGAGGATCGAAGCCAACTGGACGCGGTTCTCAGTATGACTACACTCTTGTGTACTGTTGACAACCAGATTGGACCACCCTAATCACGTCAGCGATAGTCTCCACTACCACCCAAAGGCCTCCCAAGAAAGTATATATATATATATATATACATATATATATATATATATATATATATATATGGACTGCAACGACGGGAGGAATGTTTATAATAGTGAATATAAACAAAGACTGGGAGTAGATGACATAATAGACAATCCCATTATCTGTTACGTTGTAGATTAATATATTGAACAAATGAGAGACAGAAGGAAAAGAGAAAACGGAGTGTGTGAGAAAATCCAGGCGATCATAGTGTTTACTGAGCCTTGAAAACAGTCATTTCCTTGCGACTTGGAGGAACAGCAAAGTGCAACAGCCAGTTACATAGTAGGAAAAGAAAATAAGTGGAAGGGGGTTGGGGGGGGGATAGACACGCCAGC
>NC_092280.1:2061300-2123800 GCF_036320965.1 Panulirus ornatus | reverse complement strand
TTAATGTATTTCAACATACAACCTATGAAAAAGCTCTTTCTTTTTCCTTTTTTTGTGAACAACGGTTAAACAGCGGAACCATTTCTGTTACAACGGAGTTAGATTCTGTTGAAGATGTCAACGCTGTGTAAACATCTCTATTTGCTAGATTTGATTTGATCTTCAGTATCTGGTTGATGATATAAAGCAGATAAGCCTTAAAGGTTAACTAAGATCAGCTTAACTGCAATGGGTAAGTAGGATTAGATAAGCTGTAGAAGTACAGGGAGATCAGCTAAGCTTTTGTGCTTAAGTAAGCCAAGCTATGCTGAAGTAAACCCAGTTAAGCCGAAAAAGATTATACCAGCTAAAGTGTAGCAGTTAAGTAAGCTAAGCTCAGCTATAGTATCAAACAAACTCAGCTATAGTATCTACTAAACTCAGCTAAGCTGTAGGAAGAAAGTAGAATCAGCTAGACACCAACAGTTAAATATACGAAGCTAAGCTGTAGTAATTCAGTAAACTAAGCTAAATTGTAATAGTTAAATAAACCAAAATAAGCTGCAGTCGGTAGATAAACCCAGCTAAGCTGTCGCAGTTATGTAAGCCCAGCTAAGCTGCAATGGGTAAGTAGGATCAGCTAAAGAAGACAAGGTTAGAGATAGTATCAGAATCATCTCCAGGTGGTATGATCACCTCTCCAGTAGTAGTATATAAGGACTCAAATCCTCCTTCGATGCCGACTTACGTTAGAGATTAAAGTAGGTTTCCTTAAGCCATCCCTCCCTTCGTTTTCTTTATACTAATATCTCATACTTTATCATTTCAGTTTATGTACTTTATCTTATCGTTCAGTCGTGGAAAATGGATGTTTTAGATGTGTTCAAGTGACGCAAAGTGAGGAAAGGGGACGGAGAATACTGAGGAAGAGAGAGAGAGAGAGAGAGAGAGAGAGAGAGAGAGAGAGAGAGAGAGAGAGAGAGAGAGAGGGGGGGTAAGGAGGGAGGGAAGGAGGGAGGGAGGGGCCGCCTACATATGAATGCAATGTATGAAAGACACAAGGGCTCCCTCCACTTCATAAGTCCTCGAAGCTAAACCTTAGAATTGTTTCCCATCGACCTGAATGATCCAAGCCACCAGGAAAGGTTAAGAGTGAGGGGACTGAGTAGGAGGGAGAGAGAGAGAGAGAGAGAGAGAGAGAGAGAGAGAGAGAGAGAGAGAGAGAGAGAGAGAGAGAGAGAGAGAGAGACGATGGAAGTAGAGGTGCGGTGAAGGAACGGGAGCGAATGAAATGGTTCTTTCACTATTCAGGTCACGTTTCATAATCAATAAAGTTTTTCAAGAGATGGTTAATACTCTCTCTCTCTCTCTCTCTCTCTCTCTCTCTCTCTCTCTCTCTCTCTCTCTCTCTCTCTCTCTCTCTCTCTCTCTCTCTCTCTCTCTCTCTCTCTCTGCTGCCCAAGACAGGGGGGAAGCAATAAATGAACGAGCCAAGGTATGTAATTAGTATGATGAGAGTACCATCACAGATGATGAAATATCAGAAGGCGACATGACTGAAGCATTTGATTACCTTGTTGAGAACTCAGAGCCAAGACTAGATGGAATCCAACTCGTTTTTCCTTCAAATGAAACACTCGCCAAGAGCTGAACTTTTTTGATCAAATGAATCATTGATCAAACAGGTAAAAAGATTAATGCGAAGATGACATATATGACTTATAACCAATGCACAAACTAGTATTAGCATATATGCACAAAATGGCATGTATGAATTATAACCAGTGCATAATGGATAGTCTAGTCTAATATCAAAGAAATATAGAGCAGTTAACCTAACATCACATTTAATTGAAATTTATGAATTCATGACATAGGAATAAAAATCACACTGGAGAATATCTGATCCATAACAGTCATATAAGACAGGTGAGCATGGATTTGTGTCAGGTGTATATGAATAACTGCAAGACTTACTTGACCTCAATAATATACATGACATTCTTTTATACAGAGAGACAATTAACCCAGCTTCTCTGCCTTTTGCTAGATTTGACAAATTAAACTATATAGTTTTATGAGAAAGAGTAAAGAAACAAGTTAGAGCAAATATTGAGACATAATGGAAGATTCCAGCTATGAGAACAGATCAAAGTGTTTCTAACTAACAGAAGACTCTATGTGGTAGCAAACAGAAAGACGTTCTTTCAGGAGTACCACAGGGTATGGTGTTGGTTCCACCACTGTTTGTGATGATGGCATCAGGTCTTAACTCAGACACATGTATCGTGAAGGTGACACAAGAATGAAGAAAGTGATGGGATCAGAAGATGATAAAGATGAATGTAAGAGAGAGACGTAGATATGATTTACGAATGAATAGAAGAGAACCTGATTCATATAAATGATTAAGTAATGAAGAAAATAGTCTTTGAGTAGCTAACAATATATTCAACACTCATTACACAGGATCAGTTGGCAGAGGTGGATGAAAGCAGCTGCAGATACATAGGAAACTTGCATCCAGTGAGAGCAGTGATGACATAATACTACAGAGACTAGAAACAAATGAATGGTGCCACAATGAATATTTTCACAGCGAGACACAGTATGCTGATGATGGTAATGTTTAGTGTGTACATAAAGAAGCAAGATAGAACACTGCCTCGTTGTATGGTCAGCACCTACATGTAGAGGTAAACATGTTTGAGATGATTCAGAAAGACTGGAAAACACAGATGGAGGGAGTGGCACATATGAACCAACTGGAGAGGCTGAATGAACTCGAAGTCTACAGCTTAGAAAGATAGGGAGACAGATACATGATAATCTATGCAAGATGGGGAGGAAGATGCACCATGATATATGCAAGATGGGGAGAAAGATGCACCATAATATATGCAAGATGGGAGAAAGATGCACCATGATATATGCAAGATGGGAGAAAGATGCACCATAATCCATGCAAGATGGGGAGGAAGATGCACCATAATCTGTCTTTGGCAGCAAATTGAAGACATCAGAAATTATGTCAACAGTATACCTTAAGCATATACCAAGAGAAACAGCATTACGTATCCAGTAATACGTGTGGTGAGCGCTACGCGGCAGCCCTGCCTGTTGAGCAAAATCTCATCATCTATACCCCGTCGTCAGCTACGCATGCGCTCATTTCCTTCACGTTTCATATCTTATCATCCTTCTTTATAGTCTCTCCATCATTCTATCTGCGCCATCTCGTTCACCTCCATCCTACCTCCCTCTCGCTGAGAGGGGCTCGCCAGTGTCTCCATCAAGCTGGTCGAGCCTCAGTCTATTGTTCTGTTGTGAGCTGGAAGGGTCGAGTTACAGCCTCTCGTCCCAGAGTCCACGACTTCCTATTGAAAATCTATTCAGAGCAATTTATTGAATTTTACCCGTAAATCCCGACAGGTGTATATATATATATATATATATATATATATATATATATATATATATATATATATATATATATATATATATATATATATATATATATATATATATATATATATATATATATATATATATATATATATATATATATATATATATATATATGCAGAGATATTGGAGATTGTGAAGATTATTATACATTTAAGAAGTTAGCTAATGAATAATATTTAATTCCTTATACCTGGAGAGACACATTAGTACATACTATAACTGGTTGTAATTGGTAATTAATTATAAATTGAAGGTTGAGTGATACATATTGTATGAGTATTCTGTCAGTTATTGATATTTTGTTTTCGTCTATTGTTGTTCATTTTCTGGCGTCATTTTGTTTTTGTATTCTTGTCTCATTTGTTGATGCTTTTTGTTGTTACGGTTGGTTTACTTGTTTCTTTGTTCATGTTCTATTGATCACTTCTGCCTTACCAATGTGTCCATTGTATTTGTTTATCTTATGTTATGTATTTTATCATCTGTAATTGTTATTTTGTTTGTTTATTTGTTCTTGTAATGTGAGATGACATCTGAAGACTTCCGGAGATCAAGCAGTAAGACGAAACGTTTATCTACAAACGTCCTGACGTCTTTGCTAACGTTACACAACGTCATTAAAACGTTCCGATCGCCTTGATGACGTCACCCGACATCCAGATGTCCCCCGGTGACGTCAGGAACAAGTAAACTGAAGGGATCTTCCCCAACCTGTACAGCTTTTACTCCTATTTTTCTGAGTCGTTGCCACGTAAGGAGACATCTCAGTCTCTCTGGCGTGTGTGGTGGGTGTCGTGGCTTTGCATAATGGAAGAAGGTTCTTCCTTGCTCTCGCCTGAGTGCCTTCTGTTAACTCTTTGCCGTTGTCCGTTGTGGCCGTTGCTCCTGTTGGCTACTCTCCTCTCTAGGGTTGTGGTAGATGATGTTGTGGTTACATCGCGGGTGAGAAGCTGGCTTTAGCGAGGCTGTATCGCCGTCAGCTGAGGGAGCTGAGTAAAGACCGGTCAGAGAACTTTTCCCTCTGCAGGAGTGTGTACTTTCCCTCCTACTGTCAACAGCGCAGCTTTGGAACTTCCAGAAGCCCCGTAGAAGATGTCTTGTGGTTACCTTATGAGATATTAGATTCGTATTTACACACACACACACAGACATATGCTTGCATACAGTGCCGCTACATAAAGTGAAGAATCTATTTATCTCTCACCTTGATGATAAAGTCGAACAGAAAAAGACAATTCAAGTCAACTTATAAAATCCCTTGAGAAGAAGGACCATGAATATAGTTCTCCAACCTTAACGCATCAGTTCCCATGAACGAAATGTATTTACTGGGTCGAGACGTGTTTACCTGACATTCAAATGTTTTTAGTCATAGGTCTGAAGATCTCTCTCTCCCTTCAAAGTCATGACCCATGCTTGCAAGCAGAATTCATTCGCAGACCCACTCGCCAGAAGTCCTTTTGGCGCCCCTGAGATAGAATTATTCCAATATACAACATATCTACTTGGTTATCTGAAGTGCTAATGTGTTCTGTCAGACCAAAGATCATTTACCCTAGAATTACTTTTCTTTCACTGTATAGCGACCGACATGGTATGGGCTATACATGTCTCCCTCATGGGCTATCTTTGGTGAAAAGAGACTTTGCGAGTGAGAAAGAGATTGAAGGAATTAGTCAGAGTTCCTCACGTATTTATAGACCTGATGTTGTAGGGAAGAGGGAAAGACGAAGGTGGAAGACAATTCCCCATTTTTTGCTTTACGAGGGTTGAAAGAGGAACCATAATGGTTAATCCTCGTATGGTCTGTCGCCTAATAAAAACTATGGAAGCAATAGTTAAGATGTGAGCCCCTACCTATGATGATAATCGACATCTATTGGAGATAAGTTACATTCAGAATACTTTACAAATAAAGTATATCTACGAGAGTTCTATGATCCTAGAGTGATATCTGGTGCAATCTGGAAAACACAGCTCAACTTTAAGCCCAGTGAATGTTTGGGAAACAAGTAACTAACATAAACATAACAGTTGGTTTTCATTTGAGAACAAAGAAAATGGAAACACGGAACAACTTGAACATGTTCCACATGAAGTAAAAGCAGAAAAAGTTCAGACTTTCTTTTGCACACCAGTTAACGATTCATTCAGTGATGCAGAGAACTTTATAAATTTCTTCTTTACATCAGTTGATTACGTCTATGATAATGAAAAAAAAGGGAAGAACAGAAAACTGTAAACATAGTCTGTAAACATAGACATAAGCATAACATACGAATGATTTCCATCAACAGACGTATAGATTTTAGACTAAAAACAGATAGATTAATGATTAATGAATACACAACCTAACAACACTACACAAGCAACGGGAAACATGCAACACTACATCATGCACATCGAACACTGGCTTACCTAAACCAGAATGTTTCCATCGCTGCAAAAATCTACCAGTCACTCAACCCCATGACAAAAGTTATTCCAACCTCACATTTTACTTAATTGGCTAATGATTCCCATTCCAGAAAATCCCAACCACACTGGGCCTAGTGGCACGAAGCCTTATTATTAGCTCTGTTATCATAACACAGTTAAATCATCAAATCAAGAGTCTTCTTTCGTAAAGGTAACACATCTAAGCATTAGAACATAGCAAGGTTCTGTTGGAGGAAAACGTATGATTATATTTTCCAAGAAATCTTTTGTGTTTCGTGTATGATCTGTTCTCATAAAACTCACAAGACACTGGATCTTACTAAACTCACAATACACTCGACAAATCAACAGAACTCATAACGCTTTAACAAATATCACAATATACTCACAATGCTCAGAAACACACTCACATGAGTTGTCCCTCTCCCACATCTGTCCTGACACACTCAAAACACACTCCTCTCCCATACTTGTCCTAACGCACTCAAAAACTTCTGCTTAATGTTCCTTCCTCTTCAGCATAATCTCCAACTCACACTCTCATTCTCTTCTCATTTTGGATACCAAGAAACTATGGAACTACCCTCATTCATGGCCTCCTCATACCCTACAGCCAGGAGGGAGTGGTCTTCGCCTCATTATCATGTGCCTTGAGATAATTGCATCTGTGAGATGTGATTAATGAGTATTCAACCATCGGAGTAATTGCTTGGATTACCACGTTTAGCTGTGAGGACTAAGCGTGTTGAGATGCCATGGTATGATAATGATTATCGGCATTATTAGGGGTAATTAGCGTCGTCAAACAACGATGACCAAACTCGTATACAACTTGAATTCCATATTTAGTGTATCTTGATTATCCATTGGTCGAGTGAATGCCCTAGTGATTGCCTGAATGTTATGCATCTGATGGGTAACTGTCATGCAGACTCCCTATTGGTACTTCAGTCGGGACAATCAGGTCGACTGAGGTGGGACAATCATCCACTTGACGCGGGGCAATCAGGTCTCTAACCTGGGGCAATCAGACTTTGACCTGGGACAGTTTGACCTTTGACCTAGGACAATCAGATCTTTGACCTTGGACAATCATGCCTTTGACCTGGGTCAATCAGGTTTCAAACTCTGGAAAATCATGAACTACATGAAAGAGAAGATTAAGTATATTGATAATGAAATGTTAACAGTGGGATGATAAGACATCATAGTTACAGAGGAATAGATAAACTGTTGAACACATTAGTACCATAGGCTCCAGTCATGCCAAAATGTCCTTTCTAAGACGAAGCCAAAAATGAAATATCAAAGATGGGTTAAAAATGATAAAGTAAACAAAGATAAGAAACAATAATCAGATAGTTTAGAAGGCAAGATAATCTTATTTTGTTTCATAAGACGAATTGAAGAAGGAAAACCAAAAGATTATTTCTGTTAGATAGATAAGTAGATGATTTATGATATTTTTTGAACCATGTAGAAAATGGTTTGCGGGTCTATTTAAGTTTACATCCACCATGGTTTGAGAGTATAGCATAGACAACATCCTGTCTACCATCATGGTATTTAAGACTTGTGTTGAAGCCTTGATGGAGTACATAAGTGGCATTACCCCTGCCTCTTCCTGGGGTACTCATGCATGGGGTAAATTACTCTAAGTATACTAATTACAGTTAAGGCAAATAGGTTAAGATTGACATGAAATAGGGTGTACCCCCATCTTAGACTCTGTGTAGGGTATGAATCACTCCTAATACCTCACTTACTATCATGACAGTATCAACACTGACATCATATAGAGACTACCCCATCTTAGACTTTGAGTTAGGGGGGTAAATCACTTCTGGTACCCCTTACATGCTAGTATGGTACTCACATTTACATTGACCCCAGGCAGGGGGTGCACTGCAATGTTGGGCTCCTCCTCTGGCATGTACCGAAAGAATTCTCGATCATTGAGGTACCACTTGACGGAGTAGAGCTTGTCAAGGGGTACCTTCCAGTGGCACCCTAGTTCCACGTCGTCTCCGCGACCCACTAGTTCTGGTACGTCTAGCTGGCTTACTACTACCTCCTCTCCCACTGCTCCTGTTTGGGGAGAGAGAACAGTAGTGTAGTTAGCTTTTATGAGAGGGAGAAGGGTAGTTAGCTTCGAAAGAAATAGTTAACTGCTATGAGGGGAGAAAAAGGGGGTATTTAGGTGTTGGGGAAAGAGAAGTGTACTTGATTAACGCAAGAGGCAGGAGAACGGTTAGCTAATGTAACTAACTGCTGAGAGAGAAATGATGACAATTAATTTTCATCAGCGGTAGAAAGATGAATTAATTTGTCAGAGAGAGAGAGAGAGAGAGAGAGAGAGAGAGAGAGAGAGAGAGAGAGAGAGAGAGAGAGAGGAGGTAGAATTTATCGTTGCCAGTTGAAGTGTACAGTTAGATACAAGATAGCGAAGCAAAAGCTATCAATTATACTGAGCTGATGAAAAAAAAAATACGGGTAGGGTTTAGATTAACGCATACATGTCTGGGATTAATGAATTTAGAATTACGACAGACGAGGAGTCACAAGGGTAGAAATAAAGGGAGAAGGATTAGCGCCCACGTGTCTCCTGCGCGTCGTAGAAGGCAACGAAGACGAGCGGATGTGGGAAGTGGGAAATCCTCACCTCCTGTATTACTTTCCAAATATAGGAACAGAGGAAGGAGCCAAGCTAGAATTTTTCTTATGAGGTTCAGTAATCTGTTCTAGACGCCACCTTGATCACGCGGCAAATGGAGAACGCGTACGAAAGAATATATATATATATATATATATATATATATATATATATATATATATATATATATATATATATATATATATATAGATATATATGTATATATATAGATAGATAGATAGATAATTAGATAGATAGATAGATAGTTGTAGATATAGATATGATGATCACACTAGTCCGTGATGATAGCGAAATCGCACTTCAGTAGTTCATACAATTTTATTTAACATGTAATTTTTCTATACATGTGGCACGACATGTTTCGTGGAGACAATCCACCTCATCATCAGGTGCCAGTACTTAACAAAGTTATTTAAATCCGAACATCACACTTGAGTCCCGCCGTCCAGCACCAATCTGTACAGACCAACCACTGTCCGCTTTGTCTGGCAGTAACCGTTGTAAGGGAGAGTGATTAAGGGGGGTCACGTGGCGGGGGTTGACCTGGGTAGCTGGGTGTGTCTTGAACAACTTTTTTTATGTTTTCGTGTTTTGTCAATTCTCTCATAATGATTTGGTTAATGCTAGGATGGGCTTTAAAATTGCTTGGGGACAAATTAACTTTCTTAGTATTAGCAATTAAGACAGACTCAATGACGTTACATGTGGCATAATCAGCAGAGGGGTATAGAATAACGGGATTTTCAAGATCTATGGCCAGGGTGATCATTTTCATGACAATGTTTAGCGATCGCATTTTTGTGGTCATCCCTGCGTACTGCATGACGGTGCCAATAACACCTCTCCCTTACAGGTTTTCCGATCTGGCCTGTATAAATATCTGTACATGCCTTGCATTTGACGGCGCAAGAACCTAATTGTTGCATGATTTGGCCTACTATTTATTCATGTGTCACTGATGGTGTTATTGTGCTGGAAAGCACCATAAGCACTGTTTTTAGAACATGTCTTAGATTAGCTAGGTTAGGAGAAAAGGGCAACACTAAACATTTAGGCCTCTCGAATTACTCTATCTGGCCTCTGACTATTCTATCTGGACTCTAACTGCTCTATCTTTCATCACTTGTAGATCTCTTCTCTGTCCTTATCATCAAACTGGTCTGAGAAACTTGCAGGTTCTGATGAAGTCATCCCCTACTCTACCCTTTCCCATGATGGGAGTAACTCAAAAAACTCTCTCAATGTCTCAGAATCTCTCACAATGTTTCATACACTCTCACAATGTCTCACGAAGTCTCAGAATATCTCGCAAACCCCCACAGTGTCTCAGAAAGTCTCGCGGTGTCTCACAAGTCCTTATTAACGAACAAATAATCTTATTCCTTATCTTGTAGAGAATGAGGTACACCTCATTTATCGCTCTCATGAGCCTCTGCCTCACATTTCACTCTCCTTCTGACCAGCATGTCTCTCACTCACGCCTCATCCTCATTACTTATTCACGAAATTAAAACTTCAATCAGGAGCTGCTAAGCTACGAATTAATTAAGCTACGAATTAATTAAAGACTTTGACGATGGTGTAAAGTTGGCAATAAAAATATTTTTGTGCGCTTTTACACCTACATTATCTGCATCTGGGAACAATTGATCATTCCCATTTTCTTATCTGATTAGATAAACTCATTCTCTACTCTGTCCAACAGTTTCTCATAATTCTTACTCGTGGTTTACTCTATAGCTGGGCCATCGAACGCCTCAAGAAGGCGATACCTGGGGTAAGAGAGTGCTAGAAATTCAAAAATTATTATGATCGACATGAAATAATAGTGAAATCCAAAAACTTAAAGTTTTTGATATATTTGAGAAAAAAGAATTAATTGCTTTTCACCGAAAAGGGATGTTGACAATAATGTTTGATTTCAGTAATCTAAATTTAGGAAAAATCATCAATTTTTCAGTTCTGACATTTCATTACGACTGCAATTTAGTCTTAAGATTCTCAATGAACTTTCTGAGTATTCTGCTTTCGGAAAAGGTTGCAAGTCGAGTTTACATTCACGACAAACGTTTGGTGACAGTCATCCATCACATAGACTAATGTATTCAAGGAAGCGGTCCTGAAGGCATTCATCCCCGTGTACTGAAAGAGTGTGCCTTTGAACTTGCACCTGTGCTTGCTCGTCTGTTCCGTTTCTGCTAAAAATCAAAATTTTCTTTCTCTTTGGAAATATGCATTGATACAGCCCATCCCTAGGAAGGGTGACCGTTATGACCCCTCTAACTATCGTCCTATTGCTTTGACATCTACCATTTCCAAAGTCTTTGAATCCCTCCTCAACTCCCATATCCTTAAACAATTAAAAAAAATCACTTCTTTTGACCACTAGCATGGCTTCCGTAAGGCGAGATCCACTGGTGATATTCTTTCCTATCTTACTAATGTTTGGTCATCATCCCTGAAAAATATTAGGGAGTCATGTGTAGTTACCCTTGACATATCTAAGGCTTTTGACAGGGCATGGCATCGGGATCTTATCTCTAAGTTTCCCTCTTGGCTTTCTTCCCTCATTTTGCTCCTTCATATCTAACTTCCTCTTCAGCAGATCTATCTCTTTTCTCTATCAACAGCGGTGTCCATTAAGGTTCTGTCCACTCATACGCTGACGACTCAACGCTGCATTCATCCATTTCCTTCAATTTTGCTCCTCCTTTCACTCAACCTGCATTTCGTCTTGACACAGCTTCCCCAATAACTCAAACTTGGACAGGGCGTCTTAGTATGGTATACAAAATCTTGTTAAGTTTAATGCCTCCAAGACCAAACTTCTTCCCATTTCGCTATCGAAAACTCCTCACAACTCTCGTCTCTCCTTTGACGATTCTGTAAATCCACCTTTTGACCCATTGAACATACTTGGTATTACTGTAACATCCACTCTATCTTGGAAACCCCATATCACTGGAATAGCTAAATCTGCCTCGAAGAAACTGGATGTCCTCTTTAGATGTCGAAACTTCTCTTCTGAACAGTTACCCTCACCTTTGGGGTGGTTCTAGCTATGTATGCTCACTTGACAGAGTTGAGTCGAAAGCGGTCCGACTTATAAACTGTCCCTAGGCTAACTTTCTAACTTGGCCCTTTGCCCTACGCTGCAATGTTGGTTCACTTTCCCTTTTTTATGGGTAATACTTCGGTTTTTACTCCCGATCATTGTGTGGTTACTGGCAACTTAAGGGTGGGCCGTTTTGATACCTGCTTCTTTCCATAGACGTCGAAGCTTTGAAACTCTCTACCTTCTCATGTACTTCAAATTAACTATGCCCCGGCACATTTCAAAAAACCTGGTTTACACTTCCTCGAAAATTCGTAAATACTTACCTTTGTCTTTTCTTTTTCTGTTTTATAATTCTCTCTATATTTCAATTACTGTTCGACCTTGATGTGGGTTTTTGTCCGTTACTGGAGCCTTCAACATATAAAAAAATGTGTATTTCGCTAATGAAACTAAACATTTGAATAATACAACATGTTGTTATTCATTGTCATGCGAGGCGATTGCTGTATATTGAAACTGAATTATCGTAAAGATCTGAAGAAAAAATTTTGTTCATTTCTTTTCATTTTGAGGTAAATGGTCTTAACTAGACCTTACGTGACTTGTATAATATTTTATTATCTAGAGTCAAACAGAATATCATGACCTTTGATTAAAGGAATGACTTAGTTACCTCTTGGTAGTCAAGGTGTGAACTGTTATTCATTTATCCGCAAATAGGATTTTATCTCAGTTATGTGTCAATGAAGAACAAGAGACGATGAATGATCAGGTATAATGAAGGACTTCAATTAATTTTATGTAGTCATTATTATTTATTTGTCGTGCATTTCTCACATCTAAGGAAAACCCCAGTGTATACCCTCTCGTCTTACCTTTGAAAATGAGGTTGCTATGAGTTCATGAGGATCTGTGAGTACTGCAAAAATCACGACCCTTGACCCCGACGGTACGACCCTTGACCCCGAAAGTACGACCCTTGGATATGGTGACCATTACTAGTAGTAGTAGTTGTAGTAGATGTTCATTATCATTATCATTATCATCACTATTATCATGGATATCATTAATGTCATCATCATTATCATGATTAATATTATCATCGTGTTATATATCCTTAATGATGATGCATTATTTAAACCAACCTCTGTGCATACAGAAAAGTTGAAAGTTGTACTCTCACACTCCATGATTTCAAAGTTAGCGATTCACAGGCGGGTGAGAATTTGTGAAAAGTTTCAGCTGAAAAGTTGGAAAAAAAATATGGAGATATAATATTAGTGATTATATTCATTTATCAACCTGACATTTCATATTCTACAACGAACGTTTCCTCTCATATATATCATGTGATTAACCCTGTCTCAATTTTCTTGAAGTCATCTTAGGCACATTAATGTATTCAGAAATGTTTATACATTGTACCCAGACTGAGAAACACAACCTATGTGAAAATTTGTAATTTGGACCTTATGTATCCTTGCAAGTTGAACCACGCTGTCTATTTAGTAACATGAGTTGAAGCGCTATCTTCTCTTATCATGTACAGGAAAATCGAATGCCCTTGTTCTGTTATTATGGACAGTGAAGTTGAACCCACACGTTTTGTTCAATCCAGAACTTTGCGATACTCTTTGACGAAACTCTGAAAGATGTTCCTGAGGCTGGATCTCCAACAGATACACCAAGAAAAGCTGCAAAATGTACATTTCTTATGTATTAAAGCATTTTATTGTCGGACTTATAGTGTGAGAATGTAGTGAGATTAAAATCTTTGAAATGTTCTTCTTGAAAGTTAGTTGAGAACATCATGTGTAATTAGAAGTGTCTGAGTAAGACGGTACGACCCTTGAGCACGTCAGGAACGACGGTACGACCCTTGAGCACGACGGTACGACCCTTAAGCACGACGGTAAGACCCTTGAGCACGACGGTACGACCCTTGAGCACGACGGTACGACCCTTAAGCACGACGGTAAGACCCTTGAGCACGACGGTACGACCCTTGAGCACGACGGTACGACCCTTGAGCACGACGGTACGACCCTTGAGCACGACGGTACGACCCTTGAGCACGACGGTACGATCCTTGAGTACGACGGTACGACCCTTGAGCACGATGGTACGACCCTTGAGCACGACGGTACGACCTTTGAGCACGACGGTACGACCCTTGAGCACGATGGTACAACATTTGATTACGACGGTACGACCTTTGAGAACGGCCACTACGACCTTCGACATGCCACTTGATATAACCGTTAAGGGATCATACCTAAGGGTCGTGGTGTAGTGCTCAAAGGCCATAATACAGTGCTTCATGACAGTGATGATCACATTATCAAACTTTTACACAAAGTTTGTGTACATACTTCAACGCATCTCTCTCTCTCTCTCTCTCTCTCTCTCTCTCTCTCTCTCTCTCTCTCTCTCTCTCTCTCTCTCTCTCTCTCTCTCTCTCTCTCTCTCTCTCATCAGTCACCTCACTTCTCACTATCTCTATTTCGAACTCTCTTATTTCTTCCTTTCTCTCTCATTATTTCACTTATCCCTTCCTATCTCCATGTGAAGCTTTTTCCTATTTTTTTCCTACTATCTCCTTGCTGGTTCTCTCTCTCTCTCTCTCTTTCCATCTCTTTTCTCCCCTGATGTTTCTCTTCTCATTCATCTTCATCTTCCTATCTCTGTTTTATCTCTTTCATCTCTCTATCTCCCAAGCAAACCCTGCCAATCTCCTTACCCCTCTTGCCATAATCTCCGTCTTCTTACTCTCTGTCTCTTCTTCTCTCTTTTTTCTTCCTGTCTCTCATTCCAGCTGTCTCCTATTTTCTATTATCTCCCTTTACATCTTTCTTCACCCTCCTTACTGATTAAGAGAAGTGGCTGCTCCCCATTAAAACTTGGTCGCCACTTAGTGCTTTCCAGTCCCGGGGCGTGGCTGGATCCAGAACCCTTCCAGAACTTGTTAATTGTTCCCCAGATCCCTGGCATTGGCTCCCTCCAGCGACTCGTTTATAGCCTCCCAAACGCCAGGGATCAAGGACCTCCAGAACTAATTAGTTGTCCTGCTGGAGCCTAGGAATCAGGGTCTCCAAGTACTCTTTAGCCGACCCTGAACTGCAGAGTTCAGGGTCACCTAATATTCGATGTTCAAGAAGAAGAAAAAAAAATCAGAAATTAGGTCACGTAGTAGTTATTGTCACTCTAATTCCACAAATCAAGGTCATGTAACAGGTGTTAACTGTCAGAGAAGTTCCATGAGCCAAGATCCTCCTTACTTGGCCCTTGATAATTGTCACCCTGATGGGAAAACGTCAGGGTTCATCATCATTATTCATTTACGTTACCCGGTAATGTATGGGTCATAGCTCTTCTGGGCACTTTAACTGTGTCCCTGAATGCAAGGGTTTACGATCCATTTGTCCTCATGTTAACCAGATACTGAGATATATACAAGACTGATACCCTAATTGTCCTGCAGATTCAGTGGAAGAAAAAAAGCTCAGTCCAGGGTTAGTTAACTATCCACCAGGCTTCAGTCATTAAGGTCGTCTCGCACTAGTTAACTATCTTCCAGACTATGAATCAGGAGCTTCCAGCACTAGTTAGTTATCCATGAGATACTAGACGTCATCTGACTGTGTGTATTGGGAGTTGCTGATAGCTCTGGATTTAAGAGCTCTCCATCCAGCTGATTGCTAGATAATGGAAATTCCGGATACAAGAGATTTCCAGCCAGTTGAATTCCAGATAATGGAAACTCTGGATAAAAGAGGTTTCCAGCCAGCCGAATGCCGGATACTGGAAATTCTGGATACGAGAGTTTTCCAGCCAGATGAATTCCAGATACTGAAAATTCCTTATGCAAGAGATTGCCAGTCGGTTGAATGCTGGTGGATGGAAATTCTAGATACAAGAGGTTTCCAGCCAGTTGAATGCCGGTTAATGGAAATTCCGTATGCAAGAAACTTCTAGTCGGTTGAATGACGGTTAATGAAAATTCTAGATACAAGAGGTTTCCAGCCAGTTGAATGCTGGATAATGAAGGGTCTCCTGCCCCCAGATTCGCCTGGAATCTGGATCATCCGAGACGCGTCACTTATTCCACAGACAGCAAAAAGAACGGTCCTCCTGGAAAGGTTTAATTGTCCCCCCTAGAAGACAGAGGTCAGGTTTTCTCCTCAAATATGAAGGAGTTGGCAGTTTTTACTGTCGTCCGCTACGCTGGAGAACCTCTCGACTCCCTGACTTACAGTCTGGTGAGGGTCTGAGAGAGGGCGAGTGTAAGAGACGTGTCTTTGTTGGAAATATGAAAGAGATGCGGCGGAGAAAACGGGAAGAGGATAGAGAATACGTAGAAAGAGAAATGATAGAAAGAGGGAAATGGAGAGACTAGATAGAAAGAGAAAGATTAGATGTATAGGCAGAGAGGCATACGAAATAGGTATGACACAGAAAGCAAAAGAGAGATAGAGTGAAAAGAATAGAAAAAGAAAAGAGAGACAGGAAGGGAAGAATCAAAGAGATAGAAAGAGAAAGAAAGGAAAGTATAAAAGAAACACAAAAGAGAGAAATAAAGAAAAAAGAAAGAGAAAAGAGAGAAAGAAAGGGAAGAATAAAAGGAGAAAAGAGAGAGAAAAAAGATAGCCAGATAAACAAACATACTTTCAGAAAAAAAGTCAGTTTAGATGATAAAAACCCAATAAGCAGTGATAACTATATCCCAAGTCACACACACACACACACACACACACACACACACACACACACACACACACACACACACACACACACACACACACACTACATTCAACCCTACTTAAGACACATGAAAAATAAAATCTTCAGGAAGGTTTTCTTCGTCAGAATGAAGTGTGAAGGCAGAGATGATCCGGCATTCATCAAAATATTATGAGTGAAAAACTTTTGCGTTTCTTTAGCAAGAGATCTAAGGTCAAAATCCCAGAGAAATCTTTGACTCTCTGCTTATTGTGATTCTGTGACGAGTTGAAATTAGATATATAAACTTGGAAGAATAATGGTTTCTTCATTGACACTTTTATAATAGAATAAGTTGATTGATATAATTACAAACATAGGATTAATCATTGGGTATTTGTTTACTTTTATGTTATTATTGATAGATCTGACGATAGTGACTGAGGTAAACTGGATGATTTTAATCCTTCTCTCTCTCTCTCTCTCTCTCTCTCTCTCTCTCTCTCTCTCTCTCTCTCTCTCTCTCTCTCTCTCTCTCTCTCTCTCTCTCTCTCTCTCTCTCTCTCTCTCTCCTCCTGGCTTTTCTATACAGCCTACAAACATCCGGGTCGCCCAGTCAGCGTCACAGACGCACAATGAACCAGAATTTTATCGTTAGATACAAACACTCAGCTTAAGTAAGTCGGTCCGAACTCCACCTATATTTTCCGACACCATAGGAATTTTCCTGGTCTGTTCAGCAGCATAGCTCCTGACACCAGAGACATTTTACTTTTCTCTTCCTCTACCGGTGATGTCGAAGTGACTTCAGTATGATTAGAATGCATCAAATCACATTTCTTCTGCGTCTTATTCGTAGGATAAAGCCCCAGTCTCTGGCTCTATGTTGGTGAGAATATCCGATCTTACCTCCATTAAACACAGTTAAGATAACAATAGACTTCAGGCTTTCCGAGATTAAATGATGAGAAAGTATAACTCGCGCATGCCTGGGGAGTGCAGTTTCCACCAGACGCATATCTAGTGGAATGGTGCGTAAAATGGGTTAACAAGGTAATTCTTCTATGATTTTTTTTTTACCATTACTGAGAGCATATTTGATACATATCTGGAGCTAGTTGTGAATATACTTGCACAAACTAGAGTGACCACCTTTAAAATTATCTAAGGAACTGAAATAGATCTTATCATCTGTCATCAAAATTTGAAGCATTTGTAAACAAAAATAGATAAAACTGGGAGCTAAAATTTATTCATGTGGATCACATGAGGATCACAACAGAGGTTTTGAATTGCACTTCGCCACAATGTTCGTCATTCTTAAATCAATGAGAGACAATGTTGTGTGCTGTTATGACGGTAATCAATGCTGAATCTGTGTTCAGTTATTCATTTCCGCAACATGAATCATAAGTTACCGTCTGTGTTATTCAAGTACACACGACTAACGCTAAAAATTCATTGTCACTCCGAACCAATGTCTCTTCCATGACATTTGGTATCTTCTTTGTGCTGGAAAACCAGACAGCAGATGTCCTTATAGTCTCTGCCATAGTTATTTAATAGGGACTGATAAAAAGAATCCTAAACTCCTTATCGACATAGATGGAGACAGGATTCTGAAAGCAGAAGGCTCCTCCCCACCCACCACTATAGATGGAGACAGGATAGTACAGCAGAAGGCTCCTCCCCACCCACCACTATAGATGGAGACAGGATAGTACAGCAGAAGGCTCCTCCCCACCCACCACTATAGATGGAGACAGGATAGTACAGCAGAAGGCTCCTCCCCACCCACCACTATAGATGGAGACAGGATAGTACAGCAGAAGGCTCCTCCACACCCACCACTATAGATGGAGACAGGATAGTACAGCAGAAGGCTCCTCCCCACCCACCACTCCCTCCGGCACATCATCAGTCGATAGGAAATGTCTATGAAAGAACAACACACAGAGAGAATACACTGTCATGGAAGTACAGATAAACAGATTATGAGTACAAAGTGCATTTTGATCCCATTACAGCCGCTTGAATCTCTGGGAAGGAAGGATATGTCTCCTCTCTATAAAGAATAAGAGAGTTGAAACATGTTTATATTTTTGTTATTCTTGAAGACGTAAAAGTTCATTGGCTTTTACTTTTTGACCGTCATTGAATTCTAGAACACAAATACATAAACACATCCAGGCTTATTTGTGACGGTAATTTTCTTTGTTCAAGATAGTGTACTGTACCGTGCTGTTACATGGACTATATACATGTAGTTCATCATACTGTGGGCAAGATGCATATAGTACATTGTAATCTGTTTTCTTATCCATCGACTCAAAAGTAATTCTCTCTCTCACTAAAGATAATTTTATCCCAAGGTGTTACAGTTTCATGGTAATTTCCTTTCATTTAATAGTTAGTAACTAGTGATGCAAAACACACACACACACACACACACACACACACACACACACACACACACACACACACACCTACATATTTTGCTACATCCCCTCACATAAAACTCATTACAGCCTGTATGCTTGCGATGAACCAAACAAATACAGCAGAATTCTTCTATTTTCCTCTCCTCTTTTTAACAAACAAACAAAAAAAAGAGTTTTAAACTTTCCCTTGATTAATTACACGCAGTGAAATATAATTTGAAGTAAATCAGTCCTGGCAAATCTATATTTCATTAGGTGATTAAACTCCAGATCTGATAGTGGCAGAATTTTGTACCGTGTGTAATCATATTGCCAATGATTACTTTGGGATTACATACAATGTTGCTGGTATGTGTGTGTGTGTGTGTGTGTGTGTGGGTGTGTGTGTGTGTGTGTGTGTGTGACTAATTTCTCGGTAGTAGTAGCAGTAGTAGTAGTAGTAGTAGTAGTAGTAGTAGTAGTAGTAGCCAATCGAAGTAAAAGAAGTGTCATGTCTCGTATGACTGTAAGTAATGTATGTTATTGCTGTATTTTCTCGTTTCTTATATATATATATATATATATATATATATATATATATATATATATATATATATATATATATATATATATATATATATATATATATATATATATATATATATATATATATATATATATATATATATATATATATATATATATATATATATATATATATATATATATATATATATATATATATATATCTGTCGATCTCTCTCTCTCTCTCTCTCTCTCTCTCTCTCTCTCTCTCTCTCTCTCTCTCTCTCTCTCTCTCTCTCTCTCTCTCTCTCTCTCTCTCTCTCTCTCTCTCTCTCTACACGCACGTATTCGATGCCGGTAGTTTTCATACACTAAACGTCATGGGGGAGTTTTGATTATATTAATCGCTGGATACTGACGCTATTCATGATTATTCATCACAACAGACACTCACGCCAGCTATTACACCAATGCATACATCAAATTACTCTCGTTATCCAGTGTCACAAATTAAATTAATTTTATCCACGTTAAATATACTGTGAAATTTCCTTGATTACCGGATGTTGACATATAAGCTAGAGAGATTAATTAGGATCCTGAAATTCTACACAATTGGCCTCTGGTGGGGGGATAGAGAGAGAGAGAGAGAGAGAGAGAGAGAGAGAGAGAGAGAGAGAGAGAGAGAGAGAGAGAGAGAGAGAGAGAGAGAGAGAGAGAGAGAATATGACCATGTGTAACATGAAATATCTCTTATGTGAGCGACACTCCCTTGCTTAAAAGTTCATTATCAAATAGAAAGCAGTAATTCTGATTATAGTCATGAGGGAGATTAATAAATATATAAAAAAAAAGTGATTTGATTTTTTCCTCCTAATGAAAGAGTCACAGTTGGACATTTACGCCATCATGATAGACCAGAGAGAACATCTGAACTGAGAGTAAAAATCATTTTTTTCCTCTATTTGACTCCAATCAATGGACACAATGGTTGACCATTACCTAATAGACAATGAATGGTTTACACACCGAATTGCGAACACTGACTCTGTCTCATTTCCATGTTCTTCATAGGTATATACATTTGGTCATATATATATATATATATATATATATATATATATATATATATATATATATATATATATATATATATATATATATATATATATATATATATATATATATATATATATATATATATATATATATATATATGTTATGTAAACATTTAGCCATTTTTACATTTATTTTCGGAATTATAGTTTGATTTCATATTTCGTTTCTTTTCATATAATCACAAATTACATTTGTCCCTAATTCATTTTGACTCAAGGGCAGATCTGACGTCATTTGTTTGTGTATTCCCCGTTTTCTTTGCCTTACCCACAACAAAAACAAAAATAGAAAATTCATGCAAACAACATCAATTTTTGTATATGATGAAATGTTACAGCTTTGTTTCCTGGGCCAGAAAGAGGCGCATATGTTCTACAAACATGCACAGTTAATTGTATTTTTCTAGCTGATTTACCCTCATCCAATATTCATATATCTATCTAATTTTTACTTTTTTTTCCAAGAAATGGACGAGTTATTTTTTTACAACTATATATCCACGAAGGTGTGAAGTGAGTTATAGGATGATATAGGGGTGATATATGGTCTGAGATGTAAAGTGGAATAATTGGAATAGGAGGTATGAAGAAGTCAAGATAAACCATGGAATAAGTCTGTGAGAGTCTGGCTGGTGTGCCCTGGTTTCAGTACATTATACATGACACGTAGAGAAGTGATATATGCTAATGAGGTCGTTGCTTGTTAGATCCCGCTTCAACCTTTCTGAGGAGTGAGTGTGGTAGTTCCAATCCTTCACAACAGCATCAGATCCAACCACTCCATTAATCCTACACCACCAACTCGTATGTGAACGTAAAAAGCTTTAATCCTATGATACAGTTTGATAACATGATCCGACCTACATTAATCAACCACCCACTCATTGTAAGCTTAATAGCCCACACCATCAGACATACACCCACCTGTAACAGCACATTCGCTTGTCTAGGTTCTGGACCTAACCCATCCCTACATAGCAGACACTGGTTCAGTGGATCACAAGGTCCCTTCCAAACTTAAGATGTGACATCTTCACTAATGTACATAGGATGTTTAGTCTTCATTTGTCTTACGGTCACTTACCACATCATCACTTTACACATCACACTTTTTTGACCCTTGGTGCCACCCGGTGGAAGTGGTCTCATAGAGAGAGAGAAAGAGAGAGAGAGAGAGAGAGAGAGAGAGAGAGAGAGAGAGAGAGAGAGAGAGAGAGAGAGAGAGAGAGAGAGAGAGAGAGAGAGAGACTTGAATTCATGGAATAATTTTGCTAAATATCGTTCTAAACTTTTCACTTCACAGATTCTGAAGCTCCACTGCATTCCCTATTGCTGAATATCATCTGAGAAAAAAGATTTCCCTTCTGTAAAAAGAAAAAAAAGGCAGACCAATATATTTCTCTAAAAACCTTAATATCTTCTTTTTTATCGGAATATTCGAAGTTGATTTGCATATCATATTTACCGGACGCGCATAAAATTGATAATGACTCCATAGCTTTTTCAAAATTCTGCACTTCAAAGAGCAGACTACATGCCAGCCTTAGCGGTGTAATCATTTTTAATATGCAATACATTACTGCATATGTATGATGAATAAGATATCATTGGCATTAGAAGCTCTCTACACAGGCCAGATGCACGATAACAGTCGAATACATACGGGTTCAGGCGAGATTATCAAGTGACAGGCTAGTAGAACGGCCCCGTGGAGTGTGCAGAGTTGTGTAGCAAAATGTCCAGTGTAGCAAGGAAGATAACATCTGCAGCTCTTAGCCTTAGAGAGAGAGAGAGAGAGAGAGAGAGAGAGAGAGAGAGAGAGAGAGAGAGAGAGAGAGAGAGAGAGAGAGAGAGAGAGACACGACTGAGAGAGATAGAGGAGCCATATAGTGGGAGACGAAGAGAGGAGACAAGACACGCATTTGGAAAGAGAGTGGTAAAAACACCTAAGAAAAGAAACGATAAACAAAATCTTAGGTTGAAAGTCTTACACGTTAAGAAAGAAAGTGATAAACGTATTCATGATATCCAGTTTGGTTATGAAAGTACAAAGCAAGAAAATTAAACTAGCTAATTTGGATGGAAGGTTTGTGTATACACAGTCCAGGACAAAAGTTCTGGGAAAAGTCGTCAGGTCGAAGCCGTACCGAACCCACTGTCTCGACGGGGAGACACAGAGAGGCTAACAGCCTCGACCAGATGTGTCTCATTCGACCAGGTGTGTCTCATTCGACCAGTTGTGTCTCAGCATTCCTCTTCATGATTATAAAGATGAAGAGAGATATTATAAGCTACCAAATGCTATAAAGAGAATATACGTTCCGAATCCGTTGTTTCAATAGACAGAGACTGAGAGTTCGATACTGCTTCAACCAGGCGCGTACCGAAGCTTCGGACTTTCGCCCACGACTGACCAGAAGGAGTCAGATAGAAACTATAAAGAAAGTCCAGAAAAGAAGATTAAGATAACACAAGACGCGTCATGGGGATAGGGTTCAGGGGAGAGAGGAACCGATGCATGAAGAGAGATAAGTAAAAGAGAGAGATGACAAAGAGAAGAAGAGGCCGCCATCGGTGGAGGAGAGAAAAATTAAGATAAGAAAAGACGTCAATGGGAAAAAATAAATATCAAGGAATAAAAGATGGAGGAAAAGCTTTTTGGAAAGCAGACGCCAAGGAGAATGAAAAGTGTCAGAGACAGAAATGGGGAAAGAATTGAGAAGAAAATTGTGGGTGACATTATTGGTTAAATAGCAGGAGGCAGAGCAGGTAATGGCGGGAAACTGATGGAATTATTACTGGGAGGGAAATTGAAAACCTAATGACGAGGAAAACATAATAGGAATACGAGATATATGATAACATTATGATAGAAAGAAAGCTGCTGGGCAAGAGGAAAATACGAAAAATGATAAACGAAAACAAAATTAAATGAATATAAAGAATAGATTGAAAAGAAATCGGAGGGAGGGTAAAGTCCATGCCAGGTGTGTGTGTGTGTGTGTGTGTGTGTGTGTGTGTGTGTGTGTGTGTGTGTGTGTGTGTGTGTGTGTGGTTGTGTGTGTGTCTTTATCCCTATTCTTTTCCTAGAAGCATCACTGTTCCCCTTACATCATATCCATTTCTTTCTTCCAATCAAACTTCGTATAAATCCTTTACTATTTCTTCCATCTGTATCTCGTAAAGGTTCAATGCTCAACACTGGAACACTTACTGCAGACCTGGCCAGGCAGAAACAAACAAACAAAACAAAAAAAATAATCCCACTGGATAAATAACTTACGTTTTCGTTCAGCGCAAATACAACACAAACTGTTCCCTGGGCTTATCAGTGGAAGAAAATGGGATATGAAACAAGATAAGGGAAAACGGATGTCAACCGAAGTGTAAAAAATAAAAAAAAAATCTATATGATACAAAATATAGAGAAGAAAAGAGAAGTATTAGTTGGAGACGAAGTGGACATAGATACAATGATATAGACAACCTGAGCTGCATTGTGGTTAGAGAGAGAGAGAGAGAGAGAGAGAGAGAGAGAGAGAGAGAGAGAGAGAGCACGAATAGATCCACACTACACATGCAGGACACAGATAGACTGCTGGATTTTTAGAGAAAATGCTCTGGAAAAGATATATCTAACTTAGAGATGAGTAGGAGCAGTTCTCTGGCAGGCCAAAGCTTGGAGGCGGAGTCTGTGTCAATGTTTGAGGACCAAGATGGTTCGGTCGTGGTCTCTGGTCTATGGTCTGGTGTAGGACGGGGTGCGTGCTCTCTCTCTCTCTCTCTCTCTCTCTCTCTCTCTCTCTCTCTCTCTCTCTCTCTCTCTCTCTCTCTCTCTCTCTCTCTCTCTCTGAACAAAGGGAAAAACAAACGACAAAATAAAAGCAGGCAAAACCACAAGGGATGAAGAAAATCCTACAAAATGCAAAAGTCTTTGATAAACCTTCACTTTATCTTTTACCACACAAAACCTTCAGGCCAGAATTGACGACGAGATATTATGGTTGGAAAACTGACTGTAATTAATTAATACATTCATGTATCAATTGATGTATTCATGCATCAATTAATGCATTCATGCATCAGTTGATGTATTAATGCATCAATCAATACATTATTGTATCGATTGATACATTCATGCATCAGTTGATGCGTTCATGCATCAATTAATATATTTATGCACCAAATACCACCTGAGGTTATATATTTCCTATATCACTCTCGCAGTAAGGTTCATCTTCCACAGGGATTGTACAGATCCTTAAACTCTATTCGCAGGAGCGTAGCTACCTCTTGACACGAGAGGTCATGATACATGATGATAGTGCTAATCATAGGGTGTTCAAGGTCGATGGTTTAGAGCAGTGCTTTATGGGCCATTATTCTACCCAATGGTCGGGCATTCTCTTCTTTTCTTTTAATCAATTTGACACATGCATGATCAGAGTCTGTGTTTGTTAAGATTCATGTGTATAGATTTTGTGTGTGTGTGTGTGTGTGTGTGTGTGTGTGTGTGTGTGTCTATCTTTCCATGATTATCTATTAGCACTGTGCCATGAGGAAGTTTTGATAACGACTAGTCCAGTCTAATGGACTTCCTCAACTATCGTACAAGTTTTTAAGATCCTGTTTACTGTTTACGTCTACAAATTCATCATTCAGTTTATTCTATTAATTCAACACTCATGTGCATCTTTCCCAGCAAGATTTTTTTTTTCTTTTGCATAATGTCATGTCGATGAAATGTTTACTAATGACATCATTAAATTGGTTTAATAAAATAACTTACAGATGGTGATCAAGTCTCCCATTACCTTACTCGTCTCTCTTCAATTGTGGAAATATATATATATATATATATATATATATATATATATATATATATATATATATATATATATATATATATATATATATATATATATATATATATTTACTCTCGGTAACCGTGAGACGAGTGTGGGTCTGACAGCTGCTATTTACAGCGGTCGCAAATAAAATTCCCTTTTCCCTTTTCACTGTCATTTCAAATACATCTTTCGTTCCAATATATTCGTCCCGGAAAAAGGCGAGAGAGAGATAGAAAAACAGATGTTTAGTATCTGGATCGTTCTTCCAAACACATGATTCCTCTATAAAAATGTCTGTAGTCATGTCTACGTTTTTAAGAGCACTACGGATATGTGATCCCACAGGCCTGGTAGATGAATGTAGTCATATAAGACGTATCTTTAGGCAGCTAAATTATCCCAGTTGGTTTGTGGACAAAGTTTACTGGAAAGGAAGGAAGACGTTTCATTCTTCGTGTAACAAAAATGTGACAAGTGAGGATAAGTCTAAATGTTTAGTGTTGCCCTATTCTCCAAACTTATATAATCTAAAACATGTTTTAAAAAACAGTGCCTATGGTGCTTTCCAGCACAATAACATTATCAGTAAGACCTTAATAGATAGTAGGCCAAATCACGCGACAATTGGGGAGTGTTTACGCCGTCAAATGCAAGGCATGTTAAGATATTTATACAGGCCAGACAGGTAAAACTGTAACGGAGAGGTGTTATTGGCACCGTCTTGCAGTACGCAGGGATGACCACAAAAATGTGATCGCTAAACATTGTCATGTAAATGATCACCCTGGCCATAGATTTTGAAAATCCCGTTATTCTATACCCCTCTGCTGATTATGCCACACGTAACGTCATTGAATCTGTCTGAATTGCTAATACTAAGAACTTTGTCTCCAGGCAACTTTAAAGTTCATCCTAGCATTAACCAAGTCATTATGAGAGAATTGAAAAAACACGAAAACATGAGAAAAACTGTTCAAGACACACACAGCTACCCAGGTCAACCCCCGCCACGTGACCCCCCTTAATCACTCTCCCTTACAACGGTTACTGCCAGACAAAGCGGACAGTGGTTGGTCTGTACAGATTGGTGCTGGACGGCGGGACTCAAGTGTGATGTTGGGATTTAAATAACTTTGTTAAGTACTGGCACCTGATGATGAGGTGGATTGTCTCCACGAAACATGTCGTGCCACATGTATAGAAAAAGTACATGTTAAATATAATTGTATGAACTACTGAAGTGCGATTTCACCTTCTCATATATATATATATATATATATATATATATATATATATATATATATATATATATATATATATATATATATATATATATATATATATATATATTCACGTAATAGAAAGCGTGTTGTGATCTACAATGCACTGCAGTTTTTCCATAATTAAAACAAGAAACATTTTCCTGGAATCTAATCTTGGTTGCATTATGAAGGTTATCCCATTGGATTAATTAGAGTCATTAATGCCCAAAATTTTAATTACTCCTCCATCATGCGAGAGTCTTGAAGATTATAAAGGAGAAAATTAGCATATTTCCTTAGTGACAACATTTGATTTATGCCTAAGATGGGTTCTCATTAACATCTTTCCACAGATATCCATTTGACAATTTTTCCAGCAACATCACTTGGACATCTCTATCGATGTCCTTCACACACACACACACACACACACACACACACACACACATATAAAGAGATGGGGCTCCATGAGTGCAGAACTCCCTTCCTGTGCTGTGCAAATAGACACTTGCACACGCACACATGAACACACAGTGGAAATACTATGCTACGTCTTGTGGGATTAGAAAGAACTCTTCTTATGATATCCACAACGAAGATGGCTAAAGAAAAACGCGAGATTTCAACATTCCTTTCAATCATTTCTATTCTCAAGATAGGAGTGTCTATGTTCATTAGAATGATTATGGTAATTCGGTACTTTGTTGATGGATCCAATAAACTAAATTGTACTGTCTGTTTCTTATCTTTGGCCGAGGAAATAGAATCTTATATACATCTTTCGAACCTTTTAATTACGGTAGGTGAATCAGAGGTTATTGAGAGATCATTTAGTATAGGATTCAATTTGTGTTGTATCAGAGTGGATAGATTGTATATATATATCCATTTTCTTAATCATCTTCAACTCGTACGTTTTCTATTCTCTTCTATGCAAAGCATTTCTTTAATTCTCCAGACAGACCCATCTGGAAATATCGTTTCCATTCTTCTTTTCCTATGATTCAATCCCATATAAATAACATCTATATTCCTTTTTGTTATTCCCTTAAACATTACATCCATCTTGCTGTCTAGCAGCACATTTTCTTTACCTATCTGTTCTATCGCGTTCTCTATTTAATCTTCAGATTTATATCCTCCACAGCATAATATATTCCTGTATACCTGATTTATTTCATTGCTAAAGATATCAATGCCCATGACCTTATTGTGGTTAATTCATAAATCTATTGAACTTATTGAGGTTAATTCATAGTTTTTGAACTTATTGTGGTTAACTCGTAGTTTTTGAATTGATTGTGGTTAATTTGTAAAGTTTTTGAACTTATTGTGGCTAATTGCTAGCCTGTTGAACTTACTGTGGTCAATCTGTAAGTCTGTAGACCTAACTTATTATGATTAATCTGTGAGTCTGTTTAGAAAGCATCAATATTTCACGTTAATGACGCTTTCAATAATATGACTGTTTTGTTCATTTATTTAAGAACTACATGGAATCTGAATCTATTTAAGAACTACATGGGATCTGAATTTATTCAAGAACTACATGGAATCTGAATCTATTTAAGAACTGCATGGAATCTGAATCTATTGATTATCATGAAAGGCAGATTAGTCAGTATTCAAGGAGAGCATAGGTTGAACTCACGAGTTTGAACAAGTAGAATTGGAAGACAATAAACGGGAGTGAAGAATGTTTAGATGTTCTGTTATGGGGTTCAATTATCTCTGGATCAGAAGTCATATTTTGGACAGAAGATTCTCTCCAATAATCACTTCCAGTTTGTCAACAGTCCAATGGCTACATAAACAATCAAATCCCATCGCTTCAGAGGAAGTTCTTTCGAAAACAGTTGTAAGATTTGACGTTTGTGTACTAAAGGGAGATTTATACATGATAGAGAGAGAGAGAGAGAGAGAGAGAGAGAGAGAGAGAGAGAGAGAGAGAGAGACCTTGATTTACTTATGACGAGATTGTGCCTGTCAGACACAGTGAGACACAGTGTGTTGGGAGAGACAGAGAAAGAGATGAATCTTTTTTCCTTTTTTTTGTTCTGTTTAGAATTTAATCTACCGTCTACGTTTCCCAGCAAGTCTCTTGGATCTTCGAATATTCAGAGCCGAGCAGATATCAGCTCCCGCTACGAGGGTCCTGAATATTTGAGCAAGGCTCTACAACCAAGAATGATATCCTGTGTTAGCAATTTACTTGTAAATAACAGAATATATCTGACGAGAGAACAAATCCCTTGGTGTGTCTGGCATGTGGAATACATTGTGTTCACAATGATCTGATGGGTAGGGAGGCGGTGCTCATACTGATCTGACGGACTGGAAGGCTTTCTTCACAGTAGTCTGATGGGCTGGGAGAGTGTTCGCAGTGATTTGATGGGCTGGAAGGCTGTCTTCACAGTTATTTGATGGGCTGGAAGACAGTGTTTACAGTGATCTGATGTAGTGGAAGGCAGTGTTTACAGTGATCTGATGGGTTGGAAGACAGTGTTTACAGTGATCTGATGTAGTGGAAGGCAGTGTTTACAGTGATCTGATACGCTGAAAGACATCTTTCTTTTCAACTTTAATAATTTTTTTTTTTTTCGGTCTGATCTTTTCTCTTGCTTTCATCCAGTATTTCCATCTCAAGACCAGCATTTTCCAATAAGAAGCTTAGAGTATTAGCTCATGTGTGTGATAAAGAAATAGACTTTGCATTATTCATTAACAACAAAGTAAGATCTAAGAGGCACATCATAAGGGTGAGAGGTTATCGCTGATCCTGACCAGATGGAAGAACACCAACCTCTATATCATTCATTATCTAATACTGATATTAAGTGACTAAAGGACATGAGTTAAGAAACAATCATATACAGTACCTACAATAATAGAACAATGTTCGCTCATTATCTCAAGTCTTGATACCATGTTTTTTTTTTCTAATTCTTTCAAATGTTTAGATGTTTTCTTTCAACTTTGCTTCAGCCTAACCTTTACTTATGCTAATGAATGTAATTTTGTTTGACCATGTTCGCCTCCAAGTCACTGGCGGCATCAAACCTTTACTTACAATGTCATTCAAGATTTTTAAGGAATCTTTCAGCTGTTTTAAACAAAGTAATTTTCAGGGGATAACGTATCATTTAACGTCATTTGATCAAAAGTTTGTTATCCTAAGAACTTTTGAGAATGACGATTATCTTTGCTGTAAATAGACCTTTCTACAAGAATTTAAAAGTATACATAAATTTTCTTCGAAGATTTTTAAAAATTTTCATAAAAGAAAGTCGCTTTTTTTTTGAAGAATTTAATATATTTTTTGACATTGTTCTTTTCGTTACTTAGTCATTTCCCACTGGACAAGACTTGGTGTATAAGCGTCTCGTATAAACATTATCTTTTAACTTCACTTTCAGGCAAAATGTTTTCATTTTTCTCTCTCTTTTCGAACGCAGTAAGCTTCCCTCACTTTTTTATTTTTCAGTCTGTTGTCAGTGTGTCAGTGACACTGCCAGGCCACAGGTCGTACAACATGCACGAATGGCTGCCCAGGACTTTGTCTACTACCTCAGTTACGTATCCCATTTTGGGTTTACTTTACTACTTCACGAGTTAGCTTTTTTTTTGTAGGGGGTATTTTTTGGGGGGGGAGGTGGAATGGCGTACAGACTCAGATATAAATCATGAGGACGATTTCTCGACTCATTCCTGGGAACGATGGTGGGTGGAACTCATAATGATGATCAGACAGCACACATCTCTTTCTTCTCCAGACATAGTAAACGCCATTATTTTGCCGACTCCTTGCGAAGTGACCATTCTCCAGCCTGTCTTTCTTTCCCATGCGACGTTGTCATCAACCCATCTCCGTCTGAACTTAATGAGAAAGGAGACTGGGTTGTTTCTCGCAAGGCGGCCCATCCTAGAGATATCTAGAGATAACATACATAATAAAGTGGACAATCTTACTAACACTATCCTTGGGATGCTTAGGCCTCCATATCTAAGATCCCTGCCATTCTCAAGAAGCGCAGAGCTCCTTGGCGGACACCGTTGTGCCAAAATGCACAGCGAGAACGCAAAAATAAGACAAAATTTTTTCTCGACCAAGAGCTTTTAGACACCAAATTCATTACACTCACAAACTGGGCGAGGACTCAGGCAGTAAGAAGAACTAGTCAAGTCAAGAGAGACTCCTGACGCGGTCTGGTCCACAACCGGGAAAAATCATCTTGGAAAATACAAAGCAATGATCAGCAGCTCCCTCCACCCTGTTGACACAGCCAACGCAATGATCGCTGGGAGAATCTCAAACATAATCAGCTCAGCTCACCACGATCATCTCTTTTACACCACAAACGTCAGGCCCAGCGAACTATGCTTGACCTGGTCGCAGAATATGAGTGTCAGTCATACAATGACATACTCAGTTTCAATGAGTATCAATCATACAGCGACATACTCACTTTCAATGAGTATCAATCATACAATGGCATAGTCACTTTCATATATCAATCATACAGTGACATACTCACTTTCATATATCAATCATACAGTGGCATACTCACTTTCAAAGAGTATCAATCATGCAGCATCATACTCACTTTCATATATCAGTCATGCAGTGACATACTCACTTTCAATGAGTATCAATCATACAGTGCCATACTCACTTTCAATATCGTATCTCTGCCATGATGTCATGTTAAGGTTCCAGCCCAGTTTTCAACGGGATAAGATCGAGGAAAATTCGGCTTAACTGGAATAACTTGGTTCAGCAGTTAACATCGTACGATGATATTTGGATTCTCGAACGTTTCTACGTATGGCATGATCCCAAAATGCTCTGGACGCTATGCGAATATTGATTCGGTTCAACCTATTGTATTGACGAGCTGCGTTTGTCTGATCATTGGCCAATAGTGAATAAGAATTCTATTCTCTTTTTAGAATCATAAGATTCACTAATGATCAAGAGTGTGGTTTCAGTAAACACAAAAGCACAAGGAATCATTTAACGAATTTAAGATATGGCGTTTTAATGCATACTAAAAAGCGTTTTTGACTGGATGATTTTTTTCTTGTTAAACGAAAAGTCTACGAAATAACTTGACGAAATGGAAGCTTAAGTGACCTTTATACTGTTCGTTTAGATAGTTAGCTGCCAATTCTTGCTGGAAACGCCTGAAGCCAAAGACCATTTGATGTGGAAACTCTTGTATGTAATGTCATGTAAGACACACTGGGCCACGAGAAAGGGATGCCACAGGGCAACCTTCTGAACCTATCGTTCTTTGACATTATTAATGACATTCTCCCTCCAGCTAACGGTCCTGGTGACCTTAGATACTCACGCAATATTGATGATTATGCAGTGTGATGGCCTTCACATGATGCACAGTTTTCGTCTGAACGTTGTTCAGTTTGTACTTGAGACTGTTCATGGTTGGGTGCTGTGTTGGGGATCGATGTTTTCAGGAGGTAAATTTGTCGCTGGTCGTATCCACCAGGATAAAGTCCAGAATTTTGACCATAGATTAAACTTGAAAAATCAATTAGATTATTCATCATTAACGTGCAATATAAGACTGTTAGATAGCACACGGGTTCTTCTTGTGGAGTCGACAGGATATCTTTATTGATTGCATACAAAGTGAAAGATTCGATCTAATCTAGAATATGGTTCTCAGATGTTGACTTCGGGAAGTGGTTGTACCAGTGGGGAAGTTTTGTGTGGCTCAGAAGAAACGCTCGGCAATGCGTCTTGTGTTTTCGTCATGCACGAGAGTTCTAGGATTGGAGGGGGAGGTAACACATGTGCCTCCCGTCTCCAGCTGGCTGTGTCGTGGTGACTCAGCGTTCAAGTGTGGGGCTCTGATGGTGAGGATAACAAACGCTCTTGCCCGTCGCTTCATCCACGAACGCTTCGCCAACAGATGCGTCAGGCCTCTGGCCCTGGGAAAAATACATTCGTCTGTGGAAATTCTGGTGTGAATGTGAGAGAAAGGTGAACACAACGGCGATGAATAAATTGGTTCCGTGGGAGGCAGGAAAGATCAGAGGGAAGACGAAGTAGCTTTCAGCATACGAAGGAATAACGCGAGAGGGCGATTCGTGGGGGTGGGTGGGATCATTGTAGGAGGCCAACTGTCTTACATTCACCTTCACACAATTGTCTCCAAGACAAATGTGCAGGTGTGTGGTCGGCAGAACGTTCTCTCAAACAACGTTTACTAAACGTTTTATATATATTTTTTTCTGTGCACGGTATCATTTGCTATTAAATAAGCTATAGACTGTATAATCAAATCATCTCAAAATAGTAATAAGCTCCCGACCCATCATCTCTTCGCACCATTTGCCTGGGTAATACAGTGAGACACAGACCAATATCTGTTACTGAATTCAAACTCGGGGAAATAAATATATCGTGTGTTTGGTCATTGCAACATCTGCAGCCATGGACTGGCTGACCGGTTAGGTCAGTCGACCTCAGAACTCTAGAAGGCCGTTCGTTTCCCTCGGGAGCTGGGGGGGTCTGGGAAACGGGTTATCCTGCGTCTCGCTGGGGAAGAAAAATCGTTCATTCTTGTGTGGCAAAGTCAGTGGCTTCGTCCCTGGCCAACGCGAGTGAATTCAGACCAGAAATAGCAGAATGAAGATAGCAACTGAATTGTATTATAGACATCACCAAGAACAATATACAGGGTTTTTTTTTCACAAAAAGGGGAATAAACTTTGATATAACAAACATACACACAGGAAACCCGTTAATAAAACCCCCTCCAAATTCTTCATCTCCTACAAGTCGTCCCTCCAAGAAGCACTCCCTCCAATACACTCCCTCCCAAGATCTTTAACTGCTAGAACCATCTCTCCTCCAAACCTACGGTCGTGTCTTGTATAGCTGTCAACAGGGAATGGTCATTAGGGCCGACACATACTTTATATCAGAGCAGAACTGCATCTTAGTAACATACTGAAACTTGATTACCAGCTGTTTGGGCTGGTCTGCATTAATCATTTCTCCAGTGAAAGGTTATCTAGCGGCTGGTGACTACATTGCTCTAATTAATTAGTCTTATTCTCAAAGATTTTTGTGGTTTCTCTCCAGAAAGGCACTATGATGAAGTCAAGATATTTTTTCTTTATCTTTTCATCATGAAGAAGTAATTTCTTTGTTTAGCTGGTAAACACACACACACACACACGCACACACACAAGGGCCCACTCGCGATTGGATCTGCAGGGGGTTTAGAATTCCGGACGTGATACACGGCCCACAGTCAATCCCAACTGTTCATCCTTCCCTCAGAGGTGGTCGATAAATGGATAGCTGCCTCAGGCTGGTGTGTGTGTGTGTGTGTGTGTGTGTAGGACGTTACCTACACCATCAACCAATCGGTCCAAGTTTGGCTCGACTCACGAATTCCTAAAAGTTTGCATATCTTTCTTTTCGAAAACACTCCGTGGGTGCATCGCTTTCTTCGTAAAAGAAAAAAAAAATACTAGAATTTCGCATAGATATTTTTTGTTTCGCCAAGGTTTGGAAAACTTCTTGACTGCGTTGTTTCCTTAATAGAGGCGATGAATTTATCACTGGAGTTGAAAGTTTCGCATCCGATTTCATTTTTTGTGTTCGTCCAGTAAAGCGGTGTTTGATTGGTTCGTTCCCAAGTATATTCAGGCGCTGAGAATTCCTTGACCAATGGGAGAAAGGCTTACAAAGGGATTTATCGGGAGTAGCATATACCAGTTTAAACATTTATCGTGTCCTCTGGCCACTTAGAGCCCTTGTAGCAACACGTCTTGCTGCTTAACCAATCAGAGCCTGAATAACAGCACACCATATATCTAGCCAATCAGAGCCTCCGTAACAACACGTCCCAAGAGGGATTCCATCACAGCTGTTCGCATGTCAACAGAAATTGCAGGGTAACTGAATATGAACCAAATTGACCTAACGAATGTTGCTAATTAATTGGGCTTCATTCTAGAAAAAGAAAATGTCTTGTTAAAGAAATTTTCGTCCTAAGGAGATCTTTAAAAAGGGTTATAAGATCCTTGAACTGTATTATGACATTCCTTAAATTTGTGTTTTCTAAAACATGAAAAGTCAGGGAAAGTGATTGGAAAACAACATTATTTGTTGTTAAGCGACTACAGAGTTAGCGAAATAAAGGGATTCCTAGTAAAGTATCATTACTGTGAATTCATTCGTTATTTGTGTATCGTAAATACGTAAAGGAAAGGTTGATAAAGCATTTATATCTAGAGGAAGGAGCGTTAATTTTGTTTCATTTCCTGGACATGTTCGCGCCAAATCTATATGGTAATCTAATTTGGTATTTAAGCTGAGGTCAATACGCTATCACAAGCTTGATTTCCTTTTCGTTTTCTCCAAAAGAAAAAAAATAATAAAGTAATCCGTACAGCATGTTGCCCTCCAAATTCTTTCTTCATCTCTCCAAAACCTTTTTTTTCCCCTTTGGCTAGCACTCCCCAACCTCCACCAGTCCCTTCCCTCCTCCAACGAACCCCCTCCCGAATTCCTGTCCCTCCAAGGACTCATCCTCCCCTTCTTGTCAACAATGACGAAAAATATTCATAGCTTTGTCTCCATCCATCTGGACGTAGATCAACGGTGCTGCACTGGCTATGCAGATGAGCAGCTTTCCATCACACACACACACACACACACACGCGTCCTGGTTGTTCTAAACTACCAGTGTGGGGGAGGGTCGTATTGTAGACGACTGTTCTGACACGAACGACATCTAGTCCTTAGCTAAATGTAAGCACATTGCAACCTTATGGTACCCTTCTACCACACACACACACACACACACACACCTCACTCTAACCTCATCGTCGCCCCAGATATACAACGCACTCATAACCCACACACTTATGAAGTATTCCTAATCAACACACTCGCACTCCCAACCCCTCTCACTTAAGCATGGCTCACACACACACACACACAGACACACACAGACACACACACATGGACACACACAGACACACACACACCCACACACACTCACAATTCGTTGCGAAATCACCGCCTCAGAATACGAAGAAATATATACCTCATTAATATCAGGGCACTCATTTCATAGCCCTGGCAGCCGCTGCATGACCCAGCAATTGCACAGACCTGCAGGAACTGTGGTCAGTGTGACTCGACCTCGCTAACTAGGCCGACGTAATATTTGACCTCACTTGTGCCAATGCTAACCCGACCCTAATGGATTAGATATCGCCAGAGTGACCTAGGAGCTTATAATGATCGTTGACCTCTCATGGGGCCTTGTGTTGTCCTGTGTGACATGTCTTGACCTCTTTCGGCCATGTGTGATCTTGACCTATCTCAACCATAAGTTATGATAACCTCTTTTGGCCACTTGTTATCTTGACGTCTCCCGGCCATGGGTTATATTGATCTCTTTTGGCCACTTGCTATATTGACCTCTTGCAACCATGTGTTATTTTCCTTCCCTATTGATTCCCTATTTGAAGGTATTATGTTATATTCCTTAGCCAATTACGGGACAAAAAACTGGGTAGGCTCAGCATATCAGTGTACCAAGAGCCTGCAGGCTAAGCCAATCACAATTCCAGGATCTGAGAAGCTCAGCCAATCACAATTCCAGGATCTAGGAAGCTCAGTCAAAAACAATTCCAGGATCTGAGAAGCTCAGCCAATCACAATTCCAGGATCTGAGACGCTCAGCCAATCACAAAAATTCCAGGATCTGAGATGTTTACTCAATCACCATTCCAGGATATGAGAAGCTCAACCAACTACATTTCCAGGACTTGAGAAGCTAAGCTAAGCACATTGCCAGGATCTGGAAAGATAAGACAAGCACAATTCCATGATCTGGAAAGCTCTGCCTGTTGTATACAGCCATCCAATGACACCCAGTCCTCCCTGCTTCCAGACTACGTGGCGGAGGAGCGGATGCTGTGCGTCTGGGGACAAAAAGAGAGAGATCTTCTTGACCCGCCTGACGTCACTGATGCCTCAGCTTTGACCTGGAAGGTCTCCTGATGTGAAAAGTTCTTCAACTGCGGTTGTGGCTCGACTGGAGAACAGTTACCTCTGCGCCAGCACTCCCCCAGGGCGCATCTAACTAGGATTACCCTACACACGCCCCTCTTTCCCCTACTCCCTGACGGTGGAAGAGCCGATATCGTTCCAGCCTAAAAGTGCAAGAGATCCAGGAGGCTGCAGCCACCAGATCCAGCGTTCCAGTTACCGTGCGACCATGTACTGCTGCAGGTGGCATCTGGGTTCTTGGGTCCTCCCTGGAGACACCGGTCGATGCCCCCTGCCGACACCACCAGCCGACGTGTTCCAGGTCAACTGGAATTGCTGTTGACCTGGAAGACATATATAACTAACCCTCGTCCCTGACCCTTAGTTTAGCAGCTTGTAGTCCTCATTTGTCTCTCACTGTAGTAGTTAAGATCTCTCTCTCTCTCTCTCTCTCTCTCTCTCTCTCTCTCTCTCTCTCTCTCTCTCTCTCTCTCTCTCTCTCTCTCTCCATCACTTTCCTCGTTCAGTAAGAGGTGTTCCAGTTGTGATCTGAGGATCCTGAGGCATCATACGCCTGGAAGTGAAGAACGAGGAGAAGACTCTTCCACTCCCAGATGTCGAACAGTTTTGAAATACACACACACACACACACACACACACACACACACACACACACACACACACACATACACGCGCGCACGGAAAGAAAACGACTCGAGAGTACGACCCTCAGCACCCTAATGGTCCAGGAATGCCCACCACTTTGGAGGAACTCAACCATCACAGCTTAGTGGAACACGGTGTGTGTGTGTGTGTGTGTGTGTGTGTGTGTGTGTGTGTGTGTGTGTATAACGATACACACAGAAAACCCAAACAGTGAAAGAAATAAAGAATAAACACACCATACAGCCAAGTAGTTTTTCCATTAAAAGCTAAGACTCTGAACTCAAACACAGCCAAAAGACCACCCCCAGACTTCCAGCAGCCATCAAAGACACACACACACACCTTCTCGGAGGCAGAAAAAGAGACCCACCTCTTTGAATTCAATATGAAGCACCTGGAACCCCATCTGTGGCTCGGTTCCTGTGTCGTCATGAATACAAAGTGGCATGGAGACCACTCTGACCTCTCCACCAATTTCAGCCACTAAATTTTCCTTCTTGATCTGTGCTTCGTCCAGCTCTCCAGTCAGGGCCATCAGTGAACCACAATTAGGCTACTATCTTTCACTATCTGTCTTTTCATATCGCTTTTATTTCGTATCACTTTTATTTTCGTCGTCGACTCACTCATTGATATGGTAGAGTTGCTATCACGTCTCTTCTGTATGATAAAGGATGATTCTATGCTGTATGATAAAGGATGATTCTATGCTGTATGATAAAGGATGATTCTATGCTGTATGATAAAGGATGATTCTATGCTGTATGATAAAGGATGATTCTATGCTGTATGATAAAGCATGATTCTATCCTGTATGATAAAGGATGATTCTATGCTGTATGATAAAGCATGATTCTATGCTGTATGATAAAGGATGATTCTATGCTGTATGATAAAGGATGATTCTATGATGTATGATAAAGCATGATTCTATGCTGTATGATAAAGGATGATTCTATGCTGTATGATAAAGCATGATTCTATGCTGTATGATTAAGGATGATTCTATGCTGTATGATAAAGGATGATTCTATGCTGTATGATAAAGGATGATTCTATGCTGTATGATAAAGCATGATTCTAGAAACAGATTCAGTATTCTTTATCTGACTTTAAACTTGTATTTTCTGTTCTGAAGGATTTCATCAGCGTTTCTAGCTTTATTCGTAACTGAAGGAGTTTTGATCCTGATAGAATATTAATGAGTTACTGTCTGTACATCAGTATTTATCAGAGAAGGAATGACAAACGAATGAGACATGAGAGGGGAAAGGAGAGGAAGAGATGGATGCAGATAATTCATTAATCCATTGAAGTGTTCATTGTGATGAATATAGAGAGAAGAATATATAACCATGAATATCTATCTTTGCAGACTTCATGATATGTTTCAGGAGACTCTGTAATATATTTCATCAGACATCGTAGTTTATTTCAGGAGACGTTGCAATCTATTTCCCTTTACATACGTGAGGAAAAATAACAGTATGAAGTTATAAGAACGACTTGTTATCCATCTCGTATAAATGTATTGTGGTGTTTCCTTCCATTGTTACGAGGTAAGTGACAGTTTGGTTATTGCCTGTCTCTGGGAGTTCATGTTCTCTCTCTCTCTCTCTCTCTCTCTCTCTCTCTCTCTCTCTCTCTCTCTCTCTCTCTCTCTCTCAGTACGTGTAACCAGTCTGGATATTATCATTCATAGGAAAGCTTTAGCGGAGTACAAACTTGTTTCAGACGACTCTCAAACAGAGAGCTGTACATGGTTTCAAAGGAAAGCTTCAGATGATTCGAAACCTAAGTTCATATGACTAAGAATGAAAGCTTCGCATGGTTCAGAACAAAAGCTTCAGATTGTTTGAAACAAAGCTTCAGAAGGTTCAGAATGATTCATTTTAATTTTTTAAGTCGAAAGTTTCAGACTGTTCATGAAATTGTTTTGCAAATGGTTCAAGCAAAGTTCCAGATAGTTCGAAACGAGTTTCAAGTCGTTCGAAACGAAATTTTAAGATGAATGGGAGCAAAAGTTTCAAATGGCTCAAAAGGTAAAACTTTTAATGATTCGAAACAGAAGCTTAAGATAATTCAAAATAAAAGAAAGCTTCAGAGGGGTCCGATCCAAAGCTTCAGATGACTCAAAGCAGAAGCTTCGGATGGTTCGACCAAGCTGACGCTATAGAAAGCCGTAAGAGATATGAAAAATAAGATAATTTTTCAGGGTTCTTACTTTGTTAGGCTGGACCTAGTTTTGCCCAACCAGACCACAAGATAACAATGTAATTATTAAATATGTTTTCTTTCGGGAGTGAAACTTCGAACCGGCGACTCAAAAATGCTCACAGCACTTAACGGAAGGAAAATGTAATTCTGATTATCTTTCTTTCCTGTAAAACAGATAAATGTAATACATGAAGAACAAAATTATTAATCGTATACATAAGGGGTTGGTTATTTTTTTTTTATTACCGAAAGGTTGAATTAAAGTCTCATTAACCTATGATCATCTTTAACTTAGAAAAATCAAAGCCTAATATTTATAAGTAGGTTGGAGTAAACCTACTTACAAGGAGATTTCAAACTGTTTCAAACTGCATTTTTTGATGTTGTTGTAGCCTTGTGTTTGTGAATTCTGTTTTTGCAATTAACTATTCGTATGTTACTTGGAGGGTCCCATCTTATGAGCGTGTGTGTATATGTGTGTTTACGTCTGTCTGTCTGTTTGTTTGTTCTCGTGTGTATATGTTTACGCCTGAGTCATTATACGTATACTTGTACTCGTGTCTCTATTACCGCGCTTGTGCAAGCAAGTGTGTGAGAGCCTCGTGGAGACACACACACACACAAACACACACAAGCACACACACACACACACACACACACACACACACACACACACACACACACACACACAAGTCCATCTGTGCGTGTGAGTGCGACACAGTTGCTCCGCAGGTGAGAGCGTCTGTGTTCAACAGAAAGTGACTGTTTCCCCAACATTGGCATGGGTTACTGGTGCCGTCGTCATGCCCTTCGAGGTAATAGAAATAGCCCGGCGAGAGAAGCAGATGAGGGGATAAAGAGGTAATGGCGGAACGACGAAAAGAGTAGGAGGGAAAGAGAAAGAAGGCAAGAGAAAATGGGAGAGGGATACGATTGGGAGAGAGAGAGAGAGAGAGAGAGAGAGAGAGAGAGAGAGAGAGAGAGAGAGAGAGAGAGAGAGAGAGAGAGAGAGAGAGAGAGAGCTGTCGAAATGCACTGAGCAGAGTCCTCCTGTGGTGGGTTTTGGCCTGAAAGTGGGCCATAGTGCCCCTTGCTGTGGTGCTGTGGTGGCCAGAGTGCCCCTTGCTGTGGTGCTGTGGTGGCCATAGTGCCCCCTGCTGTGGTGCTGTGGTGGCCAGAGTGCCCCTTGCTGTGGTGCTGTGGTGGCCAGAGTGCCCCTTGCTGTGGTGCTGTGGTGGCCAGAGTGCCCCTTGCTGTGGTGCTGTGGTGGCCAGAGTGCCCCGTGCTGTGGTGCTGTGGTGGACAGAGGTAAAGACCGACCTACGCAGTGTTCGGCAGGCCAGACCTGGACCCACCAGGGTTGGTTTAAAGAAGAGCAACACCAACTGACCATTAGGCAAGAATCTGGAGTTATGGGGAAGAATGAAGGAAATGTCCGTAGACGAGAGGAAACAAGAGAGAGAGAGAGAGAGAGAGAGAGAGAGAGAGAGAGAGAGAGAGAGAGAGAGAGAGAGAGAGAGAGAAGTAAGGGAAACTAAGGGATAATATATATATATATATATATATATATATATATATATATATATATATATATATATATATATATATATATATATATATATATATATATATATATATATATATATATATATAAAAGAAGAGAGTTGGGATATCACACAGACACAGAGACACAGACACACACACACACACACTATACATGATAATGCAGGTAAGACTCTCCCACAGTCTATTCCTAATCTTAATTTTTCAAGAGCGTAAAACTTTTCGACATGACAATCAGGAACTTAACCTGCAGTATACGTCGACTTCACCAAATGTCGACCTAAGTTGTTTGTGTGTGTCTGTCTGTCCGTCTGTCTGTCTGTCTGCTTGTGTGTGTGTGTGTGTGTGTGTCAGCACAGGATTTACAGAGCCGAAAATGGTATTGGTTACTTATAGATAAGATATAAGATTCGATCCCTCACATCAAATTCAGATCTTGTTACAGACGAGAGCATCATGATCTTACGTCTGTGGTAGACTCGCTTCCTTCCCTGGTCCACTACCACACCCACAGCTCGGCCCAGACAGTGAGACTCAACTGATGAAATAGAGCGCTAATTAACATTCAGATGAATCTTAATTAGTCTCACTGAGAACGATGTTGCCTATGCAAATCATACGAGTAATCATTCTTTCCAGTCTAATTACAGACGAAGCTTTTTTTCTTGTACTTATGCTATGATAAATGCTATTACAGCAATACGAAATGTTAAACAGTAAGCACGACATATATATATATATATATATATATATATATATATATATATATATATATATATATATATATATATATATATATATATATATATATATATATATATATATATATATATATATATATATATATATATATATATATATATATATATATATATATATATATATATATATATATATATATATATATTTTTAAATTTTCCAAAAGAAGGAACAGAGAACGAGGCCAGGTGAGGATATTCCTTCAGAGGCCCAGTCCTCTGTTCTTAACGCTACCTTGCTAACGCGGGAAATGGCGAATAGTATGAAAGATATATATATATATAGTGGTTTTATTTCCTTATTATCCATGAATGAACCAAAATTGGGTAATCTTTGATATGAGTGAAAGATTGATACAGAAGTAATTACATATACAAATACTATATATGCATTTAAAAGTATTTTTATACAGGAAATACTGACTGTGATGCTGGATACGTGAGATCTAGTAATGTAAATAGACATGAATAGAGAGAGAGAGAGAGAGAGAGAGAGAGAGAGAGAGAGAGAGAGAGAGAGAGAGAGAGAGAGAGAACACTACACGAGGCAGAGATAAAAGGACTGGTCTTGATGCTGGAAACACGATGGTCAAAGTGATCTCTGCTCTTTGATCATGAGCTACAAAAGGAGACAAATTCTATTCTTTGCACTGCTTTCTCTCGTATTGAATTCTATATCTAAGAGACATTCATATATATATATATGTATATATATATATATATATATATATATATATATATATATATATATATATATATATATATATATCATAAACATTTTCTATCATGAGTTGACATCAAAAACGGGATGTTTCTCCGAGTTATGACATAGCTGGAAACTTCAGTCATACCAGGCATCATACACTATTTGGTTCCCTCTAACACAACGGGTGTCACGAGGTGTCATGGGTCGATTGGTTTGTTGTGGCGTAGTGAATTATTGACAGAGCTGTCATAAAGCTTCAACCCCCCTCCCTCCCCTCCCCCCGGAGTCAGAGGAACATCATGCATTGACAGCACTGTCATGAAGCTTTCAAAGCTTCTCTCGCAGTGTAAGAGATGTTTAAAGAATAGTTCCAAGCTGTTAAAGCTTATTTGTGGAGTTAAAGGGACATCGAAGCTTGACGGTGTTATTACTAAAGTGTCAAAGCTTATCTCGAAGTCTCAGTGGGATCTTAAGCTTGCCAGTAGTCTGCTAAAGCTAGCAAACATTGTCTTGCTGTGTTAAAGAGACATTACCATAGTAATCATTCTCATAATACTACTGCAACATAGCTCTATATCTGGGATAGATAGACGTTGAAACACTAATAACAGTGTTTGTGTATGTTAAAAAATGTTAGACAACATTGCAATTAAAACATCAGTGTCTTCTAGATCTTCGACTACAACCACCACATCATACATCTACTGTAGATGTATTAGAATGATCCTACAACACAGGAATGACATGTATTAGTTATAAGTTAGAGTTCTTACTAAATATAATAAATTGTCAAGAACTCTACAGAGGCAATAAAGATATTGTTCGATTTATATATGACGTATTGATTAAAGATATTCTATTCATCTAAGATGATATTTTCAGAGTATTAACTTTTGGATTCAAATAGAGTATTATAGTTTTAACATAGACTAATGATGAGGATAATCATTAACTACAAAATTAGGGGAGTAGTCAAGGCGTGATTGTATACGATGTTTAGTGATGTTGTGTTGATAAATGATGTTTAATTATACAACAATGCTTACCTCCAGTTATCTGTTATTGTTTAGGGATGTTGAATTGAAGTGATTCATATTACTGAAGGAAGTTTGAACTATAATGTATGATTATCATTCAGGGAAAGGATAATCCAAAGATATATAATGTGATATATAATTTTATAGGATGTTGGCATATAGGATCTTTTTGTTAGGATACAAACAAATTTTTGTACCTGAAAGGTAATGTTTCATCTAACATGTTGAAATATAATACTCTGAAAATAACATGTTGGAATATGATACTTTAGTTTTAATGTATAAAATCTAAAGTCACATGATGCGGTTTTTACAGTACGGAGTTGAATTAACAAGATATTGTATGAGAATTATTATCTTAGGTTGTATTTTGTTATGAAAAACAGTCACAGTCTTGGCCAACGGCAGAATAGCGATAGTGTACGAATCACCAGCTCTCCTAGTCAGGAATATATTCAAATAAAGTCATTATGCAGTCAAGCAATTAGGGTCTTTATCGAGTGTATACCTTACTGGGTTTAGAACCGACATTGCTTTCTAGCAGTGGGGTTGTGGGGGCTAAAGTGTCGAGATATAACACAGTAAAATGGCCTCTATCTGTTCTCTGTTATTGAATTCAAATTATCTATCCCTTTTCTCATATCTCCGTCCTAGGCAGCATAATATCTGCACATTAGAGATATTGCTCAAATATAGATACAGATATAGATATAGATATAGATATTGCTCAAATATAGATACAGATATAGATATAGATATAGATATTGCTCAAATATAGATACAGATATAGATATAGATATAGATATTGCTCAAATATAGATACAGATATAGATATAGATATAGATATTGCTCAAATATAGAGAAAATTATACTCTCATTAAAGATTCGCTTCAACTTGATTTGCATTATGAAAATCATATATCAATATATGACAATTAGAGTAAATCCACAGCTTATAGTCTTAGTCGAAAGAACGTATATATATATATATATATATATATATATATATATATATATATATATATATATATATATATATATATATGATTTCATCATACCAGAGTTTTACAATCAACACCTCATGATTTTTTAGGGTCATGCACTACTGGCTGACCTCACCTTGACCTTTCGCACACGAAACCTGACCTCATGCGCGCCAAAGATCAATGTCAAGTAAAATCCAGGAATGAGCGATGACCATGGAAAAAAAGAGAAGAAAAATAAGACATATATATATATATATATATATATATATATATATATATATATATATATATGAGAACGACTTCTGTGAAGGCGAACGGTCACATAAAGTTGAAAACGTTTTTGAAATCCAGTCTGGCCATTTTTTTTTTGTAAGGGTACGAACGTAAATTCGCACAGATTAAGCTGACGCCTGCAGTTTAAGCTGAAGCCAAAGCCAAGCTGCTTTTGCGTGGGCAAATCGGCTGAACGAAACACACTCTATGAACTATCTATTTATCTCTCTATCGACCCGTTTAGCTATTCATTTATCTAACTCACTTCCCCTCCTACTTACATACCTATTGATCATTCTATGTATCTATTCATCTAGCTATCTATATGTATCTATATCTATCTATCTATCATCTATCTATGCTTGTTTGTCTACCTCTTCTGCGTATCTATCTATCAATCCATCATTGTTTCTACTATCCACCTATTCTATATACCTATCTACCAGTCTATCGCTCTGATCTATCCATCTATCTCTCTAATCTTTGTAGCCATCTACCAGTCTTTTTCTCTGTTCACCTAATCTATGTAGCTATATCCCTATCTACCCATCCCATCTATGCACTCATCTACTATTCTCTTCTCTCTCTCTCTCTCTCTCTCTCTCTCTCTCTCTCTCTCTCTCTCCCTAATCCATCTATCTATCTACCTGTTCATCAGTTCATACGTCCTCAACTCTGTATATAACATTTCTAGGGCCTGGATAAGTATTTTCTCCACACAAAAAGAAAAATCTTTTGTATGAATTAATTTTGAGTGAACGGGGTTCCTGACCCCAGTCCTCTGGGATGAGGAAGAGGAAAGGAATGAACAATTATTAGAAAAAATGAAGATGAATTTCATTGAGAAAAATATATATATATATATATATATATATATATATATATATATATATATATATATATATATCCATGAGCCATTAGGTCAATTATGCTAATGATTATCCCAGAATGAAGAAATAGCATCGCATGGAAAGCATATTGCCATCAAAATACAAAAATTATATTCACATTTCATTTAAAGATAATCTTTTTTCCCTTATACTTTTTCCGCGCTGGAAGCCAAGAAGTCTTTTCAATGAAATTCGTCCGAGAATCACATATTATAAGACGCATCTTAGATGACATAATCTGCACTCAAAAGTAAATTAGCATATTACTTGACTCAGATTTGTTTACTGGTTGAGTTGGTGGTTCGTTGTTGGATCGTTCGCTGGTTGAGTCGTTCGCTGGTTGAGTTGTTCGCTAGTTGAGTTGCTCGCAGGTTGAGTTGTTCGCCGTTGCGTTGTTCGCTGGTTGAGTTGTTCGCTGGTTAAGTTGTTCGGTAGTTGAGTTGCTCGCTGGTTCAGTAGTTCTGCTGACTTGTTCGTTGTTGAGTGACTCGCTGTTGAGTAGTTCTTTGATGAGCTATTTGTCGTTGAGTTGTTTGCTGGCTGAGTTGTTCGCTGGATGAGTTTGGTAATTGCTGGTGAAATTCTCGTTGAGATTAACGCTGGAAGTTGTCCTTTGATTAAGAAAATTCAATTGCATTTAATCAAAAGGCTTGTGCTTTTATGATGCAAGCATAGTATGATACGAGATCATAAAGATAATATAATCCTTAATAAAGATAATATATAACTTTGTGAAACCAAAGTCTTTTATGAATATTTTTTTATATATATTAAATTCTCAATTATTCCAGACATATTTGGTGGAAAGGATTGACGTAGAGGATATGTCACCAAAGAAGGAACAGAGAAGGGGGCCAGATGAGGATATTCCCTCAAAGGCCCAGTCCTCTGTTCTTAGCGCTACCTCGCTAACGCGGGAAATGGCGAATAGTATGAAAGAAAGAAGATATATATATATATATATATATATATATATATATATATATATATATATCCTGGTTCAAAGGATACAATAGACTCACTTGGTATATTTCCTAAGGAATTCTCTTTATTGGTTTAGCTGTCACGTATATTTCTGTTGCCTCTGGGGAACAGATATTGGGGAAGAGCAAAGCAACGGCAGATATTCACAAGGTGGGGGAGGGGGGAACAGAAATAAATAGACGAATATCGTGATATATAGAGAGAGAAATATTAAGGAATGTATAGAACTATAGATCTATCCCACATGGTGGTGCGAGTATAGCATGTTATTGATAGTATATATTTTCTTAATGTTAGCTGACACGATATGGGTAATTGAGGCCCTAATCAAGGCCAAGACCAAACCTTGAGAATGGATGAACAGCTGGGTTGACTGTGGACCGACTGCCGCAGCCAGGATTCGAACCTATACCATTACTCGACCCTTTCCGGGGGGGGGGGGGTCTGTGACTGCATCACGTCAGGAAGGCTACACGCTACACCACACAGTAAAGGGTAAGTATATATGACATACTTTTACGTATACTGATAAAGTATATCATACTTAGAACCAATGAATGAAAAGGACAAAAGAAAAAATGAGTTTGGCAAAGGTTGAAAAGGAATATATTCACTGTCATTCATATTTCTAAGAAATGTGATGTATTTTTCCTAACAAATCATGATTTTGCACAGAAATATCAAATTATATATTTTTGTATCATATTTTTGTGTATAGTCATTTTTTTTAATATTATTAGAAACGAATAATGAATGTGAAGAGTGGACCTGTAGGCACTGCCTACACTGCCCCCATTCCGGGTGTCACCTTGGAGAAAAGGTTCCATTCCCTTCCTTCTCAAGGATATGTCTCCGGATCATAAATGATGTCGCTGAGCCTCTGAAGCTCCTGACGGAGGGAGTCAAACTGCTGTCGGTTCTTTTCAGCGTTCCGATCTGCCCTGGACGTAAGTTCGTCTAGCAGGAGACTGCTCCGTTTGTGAAGAGTCAGGATCTCCGCATATTTGTCATCTGCCGACTTAGCTGGTTCAGGCACTGGCTCAGCTGACTCGTGCACTGATTCAACTGGTTCCGGCACTGGTTCAGCTGGTTCAGGCACTGGTTCAGATGATTCGTGCACTGATTCAACTGGTTCCGGCACTGGTTCAGCTGGTTCAGGCACTGGTTCAGATGATTCGTCCACTGATTCAACTGGTTCCGGCACTGATACAACTGGTTCAGGCACTGGTTCAGATGATTCGTCCACTGATTCAACTGGTTCCGGCACTGATACAACTGGTTCAGGCACTGGTTCAGATGATTCGTGCACTGATTCAACTGGTTCCGGCACTGATACAACTGGTTCAGGCACTGGTTCAGATGATTCGTCCACTGATTCAACTGGTTCCGGCACTGATACAACTGGTTCAGGCACTGGTTCAGATGATTCGTGCACTGATTCAACTGGTTCCGGCACTGGTTCAGCTGGTTCCGGCACTGGTTCAGATGATCCGTGCACTGATTCAACTGGTTCCGGCACTGGTTCAGCTGTTTCCGGCACTGGTTCAGCTGTTTCCGGCACTGGTTCAGATGATCCGTGCACTGATTCAACTGGTTCCGGCACTGGTTCAGCTGTTTCCGGCACTGGTTCAGATGATCCGTGCACTGATTCAACTGGTTCCGGCACTGGTTCAGCTGTTTCCGGCACTGGTTCAGATGATCCGTGCACTGGTTCAGCTGGTTCGGGCACTGGAGTCAGCTCGACGTGTTCCTTCATATCGTCTATCCACTGCTGGAGGGTATCGGAGATTTTGGGCTTGTGTGCCATAAAGCCATTGTGAAAGTCCTTGTATGGCACAGCGCCGGGAAGGTCGTCACCCAAATAGCCATCCCAACATTCGTAAAGACGATTGATGGCAGCAACATCCCCAACCGAAGGCATCTTTCTCTGCCCCACAGTGCCAGTGTATGGCTTCTTGAGGGACATAGTTGGACCCCTCCTGTTGGAGAAGGCTTGCACTGGGGAATGCATCACACTGCTGTAGTCGTAAGGAAGGCCAAGGGTCGTCGAGGCGAACCTGTTCTCCATCTTGCGGAAGTTGTGCGCAGCTCCATGCCTGATGTTTTCGGGATGGATAGTGATATATCCGTCCCTGTCGGACCTCACCTGCTGATGGTGGATGCCTAACACATGCATGAAGAGATGCACGACTTTGCCCTGCTCTTTGAGACACAAGGGGTGGAGAGTGGCTGTCTGGTACCCATCTGGCTGTTGCCGGCGACCTATGACAGAGGAACAAGCCATCCGTTTCTGGTCGAGGAGCAAGTGGTACTTGGCGGTATCGGTGACGTTGACGAACCTCACGCAGGTCAGTTGGTTCATCTTGTCCATGACCTGGTGTACAACGGCCCGGCTGGTCTCGGGGTAGTCGTCAGTAAAGCCGACCCTGATCGTCTTCCTCGGCCACCTTCGTCGCCTCATATGTTCTTGCATCTCGTTGCGGTCCACTCCGGTCTTCCTGACCGAGGCCTCCAGCCTGTCCCTTTGCCTGGACAACTTCCTGGCTTTCCGGAATGCCATGGTGTCTTCCTTCCCGGCGTGACGCTCGTAGAAGGTAGGAAGCTTCCGCCTTCTCTGAGGGGCCACCACCGCTGGAGTAGTCTCCACGTTTGTCTGGGACACTTCCGGAGCAGTCTTCTCGCTGGCCTGAGGCCCTTGAGAACTGTATAGCGTAGGCATCGTGCACCCCAGACCAGCATCAGTACACTGCTGGAGGCCCTGGAGGAAGGGAGCCATGTATTCATTCGCCTGAGAGAGCGAGACCTCCTGGCGGTTTTGGTCCACGTCGTAAGGCGAGGGTTGCTGGCGAGAGGCGAGCGCCCAGGCGAACATGAGGACGCTGAAGCAGAAGAGCATCTGTGTCACACGCATCATGATTTTCATCATGTTTGGATTTGATTATTTATTGGAAAATATGATTTCTCGCCAAACTGTAAATCGGAAATGCTCGTAAAAACCCATTCTATGTCAGTGTAATGACATCAATCATCCTTGAGTTGTATGTTTAGATATGAAGTAATACACTAGTTGTGATGTTTGTAGATATGAGTATTGTATATGTTTTGCTGTTAAGTCGAAGGGGTTAAGCCCTTATATAATCCTTTTATGATGATGGATGATAACATAATCTAATTGTAATGAGAGAAGTATTTCATTATGATTTAAACACCAGAGCAGACAAACTTCCACACTAGGTACCAAAAATTTTCTACCATGTAGCTAAAATTCCCCCACCATGTAGCTAGAATTCCCCCACCATGTAGCTAGAATTCTCCCACCATGTAGCTAAAATTCCCCCACCATGTAGCTAGAATTCCCCCACCATGTAGCTAAAATTCCCCCACCATGTAGCTAGAATTCCCCCACCATGTAGCTAAAATTCCCCCACCATGTAGCTAGAATTCCCCCACCATGTAGCTAAAATTCCCCCACCATGTAGCTAGAATTCCCCCACCATGTAGCCAAAATCCCTGCCTGATAGACAGAGTCCTCCCTCCCCCCTCAGTATTCTCTTATATTAGTTCCTGTCATATCTTTAATCCCAGAGGTCACGCAAGGTGGAGGGAAATGGTGGGAGAAGGGAGAAAGATAATGGGGAGAGGATAAAGGGATGATAAACAATGGAAATAAAGAGAAGTAAGGAGACGGAGAAATTCAAGTGGGGCGCGCACACACACACACACACACACACACACACACACGTACCTCCGTTCGTAAGTGCAGTGGTGAGTGTTGCAACCTACCAATCTAGCGAACCAGGGTTCGAGGCCCCGGAGAGAATGAGGCAGCCGTAGCTTACTGTCAACTTAGCTGTTTATCCTCCCCTTAGGAGCTGGTCAACGACTATGTACACTGTAGTGTGTGTGTGTGTGTGTGTGTGTGTGTGTGTACATAAGATTAAGACATGGTACATATGTAAGAGGCCAAGAGACGAGGCAACACTAATGTAAAACTCTCCCAGTAACACACAAACAGCAAACACAAAGAGTATTCATACAAACACACACACAAAAAAAGAAAGAAAAACAAGAGAAAATTGGCAGGCAAGCGGACAGCCTCACTGTCCCAGACAAACGAGGTAGTTGGGCAGTTTATGAGGTGACGTGGCTAATGTAATTCAGGAGAGGTGGGTGGTACGTTGCTGGGGTAGACGAGAACCTGCCTACGTCCCTCGTGTTGATGGCGGGGTGGTGGGCGGAGGGAGAGGTCCTTTGTTCACCGGCTTAATGCGCAGGATATCAAACGTCCACTGGTGGTTAGGATGGAAGTGACAGGTCCTTCTGACGCCTGTAGGATCCATCATTGTCCTAGTGTATGCATAGGATGTGTAGTAGCCCAGTGTGTGTGTGATCCTGATGGACGGAGTGATGACCTTGCTTACGTACACATAGCGTCCTGTGAGCCAACTTATCCCTTAGGATATACAGCGTTCGTAGGACGACACGATAGCGTGTTAGCTTTATATAGCTTGCTGCCCTGCTTAGCTTTACATCCTGGGATCATGTACTGGTAATTACTTAGCGTCATGTTGTCGGCGAGGTCATTAATTAGGGTAATTGGGGGGGCGTAGAGCGATGGTAGACAAAAGGGAAGGAGGGGATTCTTCGTAGATGACCCTGGTAGTAAGTAGAACACACGGCCTGGTAGAGTTAATGAGGGTGGGGGATGATGATAATGCGGTGTAAGTGGAGATAAGGGGGTTGAAAGGGGATGAAATGGGGGTTGAGGGAGAGGGGAGAATAGATAAGAAAGATACGAAGCGTGGAGCGGGGGGGGGGACAGAAACGTGGGAGATAAGAGAGATAGAAGAAGAGTTAGAAAGGGAAGATGAAACATAGTATATATTCTATGTAGCATTATTGATGCGTCTATAGGGAGTGGACGAAAAGAGACGAAGTAGTAGTAGTAGTAGTAGTAGTAGTAGTAGTAGTAGAAGAAGTAATAATGTCTGGATTTGAATAGTAGCTGTATAGGACCGTATTTATCAAACTGTTTGAAGGAATATAAACAATGGAAATGGTGTATTTGAGATCAAGTTTGTATAATCTTAAGAAATGGAGAGTTAGAGAGGTAATGTTTGACGGTTAATAGAATGCTAATGTCCAAAATGGATAGATAATGCAAGAATAAGGAGAGAAAGAAGTGAAAGAAGAAAAGGAACATGAAAGGGATGGATGATGAGCGAAGGCAGAAAATAGTGAATGAAAAGGACTTTGGAGAAATGCAATTTAAAGAGTAATTCACAAATTCCTGGAAAAAAAGGCAAACTCTAACCATTCATCAGAAAGTAAAGAGAAATATTTAGAAGATGAAATAGTGTAGTAATATTTTGGAATAGTCAAGATGAGAAGATATTCCACAAAACAGTTTTTAGTATTCATGATTTCATAAAGAAAATGGTTTGTTATCCTTCCTTAGTAAAGTTGTTAACGGGAACTTAGCTAGCCATGATATTATTGTTCCTGCTTTTGTTAACCACCCTGCTATTGTTGACCCCGGCTATTGTTGATGTCTATTCTTGACCCCCGCCGTAGTTGTTGACCTTATCATTTTGGACCCCCTGCTATTGTTGACCCCACCCTCGTTGACCCTTGCTTTTGTTGGCCTCGGTATAGTTGGCATAGCTTTTGTTAACTGCTCTATTGTTGACCTTCGCAGTCGTTGACCTCACTCATGTTGTCCCAGCTATTGCTGACCCCGCTATTGCTGACCCCGCTATTGTAGACCTCACTCGTCTTGTCCCAGCTATTGCTGACCCCGCTATGTTGACCTCACTCGTCTTGTCCCAGCTATTGCTGACCCCGCTATGTTGACCTCACTCTTCTTGTCCCAGCTATTGCTGACCCCGCTATTGTTGACCTTGTCATTAATGATCACAAAATCTGCTGTTATCAGATTTTCCTTCATTGTTTTTACGATGACACACTGTAGTGGTGCATCTATCGCCCATGCTATGGTGTTAATGGTGCTATGGTGTTAATGGTGCTATGGTGCAACAGCATCTCATCCTATAGCGTTACAGAAGTACTATTGAACCCTCTTATGGTGTCAGTGCAGGAGTCCGACTGGCGAAAATTTCGGTCAAACTCCAAAAAATCCTACGTGGGTTCAGTGCTAGCTAAAGGTCAGCTGTTTGCAGCGTTCACACTGATCCTACATAAGGTCAACCCTGTATAAGGTAAGGTCAAAGGTCATACAGGACGAACACACAACAAACAAACATGTTTAATACAGGTCTTATATATGCGATAAAAACTCCTAAGCATTGAATAAACTTACGTGTGAACATAAAAGGGATTTGTTTATCAAAAATGGATGAAAATGAAAGCCATTTACCTTCAGTCAGAATGCAGACCATGTTTCAAACACCGTCTGGCTTCAAAAAAAAGAAATAATGCATGAAATATATATAAATTGAATACTAGAATGAAAGCGTAAGGCAAAGACAGCGGGACACAGTACAAATGCAAAGAAAATGCAGTTGAACAGAACAGTCCCAGGTAACGTAAGTGAATTAAACATGTATAAATGATACAGATTCTGTGCAAATATCTAATTTCACAATGAAACGTGAGAAACCAGGTAGAGATGATGCACAGAAGGAAAAATGATCAGGCTACGCAAGTCTTATGAAAGGTAGATCAGGGGTCAAAAATAAGTCGAATAAGAACTAGAGAGAAAATAAGATCGAGTCTTATTCTTATTTAACAGAAAATGCTTTCATTAAAACAAGCGAATCTTATCGGGTGTATTTTGGTGTTTATCCAACTTAGGGCTTTTTATTTTGTACGTAGAATGTACAATAAAAATCAGATGACGAAGTAATACGGTAGTACATACCTTGTACTATTTACTGGTAGGAGAAGTACACCTTGTTGTGAAACATGTACTACCCCCCCCCCTCCCCACACACACACACACACACACACACACCAACAGGCAATGTACTCCCCCCTCCCCCCCCCCACACACACACCAACAGGCAATGTACTTTCCATGTATAATATTGTACTCTCCCCTAACAGGTCATAATGTGTCCTGCTCGAAGAAAGTACATTTCTCTGCAACAGGTAATGTATTGATCAGATCTTGCAACATGTACTACAACACTCTTTAAAGTGTACTTTGGCTACACTGCCACTTTGACAGCATTACCAGCGGAAACTCATGGTCTCTGGCTAATGGCAACACTGCCAGCACGAACAGTGTTACCAACGACAAACTCCCCCCCTGGTCTCCGGCAATTACGTAAATATTCAATAAAGTCTAACATTTCATTATTGACAATATCAACGAGTTTGATTACTCATTGTCATTGCTAATTACATACGCTAGCATTTATTGCAATCATAAATTAAGGGCGATAATATCCACTGGTTATGTAGAGAACAGTGGTATTTTGTTTTCTCAATATTCTCATGAGCGAATATTTCCCTCAAGTGAAGTCTTCATCAGGTGCGATATTCAGTTTCTTGGATATCGCGTAAGTTATTATGAATCCTCTCTCTCTCTCTCTCTCTCTCTCTCTCTCTCTCTCTCTCTCTCTCTCTCTCTCTCTCTCTCTCTCTCTCTCTCTCTCTCTCTCTCCTGTGGGGTCTACACACACACACACACACCTGGGCAGCTCAGACCAGACCTCACCATATCATTATAACCTCACACCATTTTTCTTGCGTGGGGGGGGGAGGGGGTTACGCCCTTCATTCCAGGTGGCCATGGATGGTTAATGTCCTTACCTACGCCATGTCGACCACGACAGATCAGTAAACCAACATACAACAATAACAACGCCACTGCAGGTCAACCAACCCGTAATCTGAGCATAGAAAACGTGGTGTGGAAGTCGTCCCAGAAACTCTGTGAGAATGAACCACACGGGAGAGCTCCATTTCCCTACAGTTCTCGACGCCAAGTAAAACTCATAACTGGATTATGAGTAAAGTCTCGTGAGACCTTATGTGGGTAATGTACTGCGTAGTGTGTCCAGGAATGTAGATTTCCAAATATTCCCTCCGCTCTGGTAATCTTTTTGGAACGCCAGGGATATTCGTGGATGATATATTCACGTATTCTAAGATTTCTGTAGTGTTTTCCCTGGCTTGTGAAACACCTTAATGGGCCAGAGGTCAGGGACGTGATAAGCAAAGGTCATATCGTCATACACTAAAGGTCGTACCGTCGTGCTCAAGGGTCGTACCGTCGTGCTCAAGGGTCGTACCGTCGTGCTCAAGGGTCGTACCGTCGTGCTTAAGGGTCGTACCGTCGCGCTCAAGGGTCGTACCGTCGTGCTCAAGGGTCGCACCGTCGTGCTCAAGGGTCGTACCGTCGTGCTCAAGGGTCGTACCGTCGTGCTCAAGGGTCGTACCGTCGTCCACAAGGGTCGTACCATCGTGGTCAAGGGTCGTACCGTCGGATTCGAGGGTCATACCGTCGTGCTCAAGGGTCGTACCGTCGTGCTCAAGGGTCGTACCGTCGTGCTCAAGGGTCGCACCGTCGTGTTCAAGGGTCGTACCGTCCTGCTCAAGGGTCGTACCGTCGTGCTCAAGGGTCGTACCGTCGTGCTCAAGGGTCGCACCGTCGTGTTCAAGGGTCGCACCGTCGTGTTCAAGGGTCGTACCGTCGTGCTCAAGGGTCGTAACGTCGTGCTCAAGGGTCGCACCGTCGTGTTCAAGGGTCGTACCGTCGTGCTCAAGGGTCGTAACGTCGTGCTCAAGGGTCGCACCGTCGTGCTCAAGGTATTACAAGACACAATAGACTGACAAAAAATTCAATAAACTTTATCATTCTAATTTGTATCTTCCTCAAGTAACGGGATTTTGAATCTTATGAAGAATCCAAAACCTTTTAATCATTCCATTGGTCTAATGGGACGAGGAATCCAAACCCACGAACAGATTCATGGATTCTACATCCATAAGTGGTTTACGAACGGGTTGTTTGAATGCGCGTGCGATTCTTTTAATTAAAACTCTTGATTTTATGATCTAATTTACAACAGCGAAGTAATCATTTTAGGAATTCGTAATGTGTGAATTCCAGCAACCAACTATAGAAGACTATAATGTAATATAACATAACATTGCGAGGCAATATCATATAAAGTGAGGGGCAATGTAGGTTTCCAAAAGAAAACTAAAAATCATCTCATAATTAAACATTACAAATCACTTCATAATCGTCCTTAACAAAGAAAGTTGTAATTTAACAACATAAAGCATAGCTGATGTGATAATAGAATAAGAAGAGGTCCAGATCTGAGACGCAATTCAACATTTCCAGAGCAAAATACAGAACCATAAGACGTGGAACAACTTTATGGTAGTTTTAATTCGTGACTTCTATAACAAAACGAAAAGGATCTACCTTTCCTTTTTCCTTCACCCTTCCAGCAAGTACTTCCATCTCGGCTGGAAGAGCGTCTGGACGTTGCAACATCAATTTCCTCCCTCGCACAGCTCGGGTTAGATCAACTCTTGCCAAGTCATCCTGGAAATTTGCACCAAAGTTTGTGTGGGTCCACTTGTACTAGAGTGCGTGTGTGGGTCCACTTGTACTAGAGTGCGTGTGTGGGTCCACCTGTACTAGAGTGCGTGTGTGGGTCCACCTGTACTAGAGTGCGTGTGTGGGTCCACCTGTACTAGAGTGCGTGTGTGGGTCCACTTGTACTAGAGTGTGTGTGTGGGTCCACCTGTACTAGAGTGTGTGTGTGGTTCCACTTGCACTAGAGTGTGTGTGTGGGTCCACCTGTACTAGAGTGTGTGTGTGGGTCCACTTGTACTAGAGTGTGTGTGTGGGTCCACCTGTACTAGAGTGTGTGTGTGGGTCCACCTGTACTAGAGTGCGTGTGTGGGTCCACCTGTACTAGAGTGCGTGTGTGGGTCCACCTGTACTAGAGTGCGTGTGTGGGTCCACCTGTACTAGAGTGCGTGTGTGGGTCCACCTGTACTAGAGTGTGTGTGTGGGTCCACCTGTACTAGAGTATGTGAGGGTCTTCTCTCTCTCTCTCTCTCTCTCTCTCTCTCTCTCTCTCTCTCTCTCTCTCTCTCTCTCTCTCTCTCTCTCTCTCTCGCTCTCGAATGAGTTGTTTGCATGTGTGCTATAGCTTTTCCCTCCTGGTAAATTATAGCTTTCTTCGGGTATTGCTTACCTGTAAGATAACGAGGGTTTCTCTATCATTATATCTAGAGACGTGCTATTAGTTACTCGTTAACTGTTGTTTAAGAAAAGATAAACTATTATTTGCTAGTGGCTAGCATGCGTGTCTGTAAGCTAACGTTAGCTTTTGTTGATGGCGTAGCTGGAGATTAGCTGCTGGCGGCGTTGCACAGTGTTGATTAAATGATAACTTTAACTAAAAGCTATGGTGTAATTAACTTCCAGTGGGGGCATGAGGAGGCTTTACTCATTCTGCCGACAAGGGTCATATGCCCATAGCTAATACACATATAAAAGTGCCTTGCGAGTAAATTAGCTTTGGATCGCATTTTTATCTCAGGCGTGGAGTAATCAGCGTAATGAAAGAGAGAGAGAGAGAGAGAGAGAGAGAGAGAGAGAGAGAGAGAGAGAGAGAGAGAGAGAGAGAGAGAGAGAGAGAGCAAAACTAAAGAAATGAGTGTAGACTCATGATCAGTGAGTCATGAGTGAGGGAAATAAGATTCAGAACAATAATGAAAGTAATGGGTAGAAAAAAGTAATGGGTGATTCAAATATCGGGTAAAATGGGTTCGTGTGTAAAAGTTTGCGTAGCGTAATTGGTGTGGAAAAGAGGGAAGTTATAGTAAATGAGTAATTGGAATGAATGGGGAAACAGCGGGTCTGGGAAATGGGCAATGTGATTCTACATCACATCTACAAGAACTATGTGATGATTCTACACCACATGAACATCAACCATCTGATTCTACATTAGATGTGATTCTACATCTACAGCAGCTGTATGATTCCACACACCACAGTTACAGTAGCCAAGTGATTCTACATCAAAGGCGATCATATGTCAGGCAGGCCATACGAAATATGTATGTATGGCCTCGGCAGTGATGTATGATTGGCAGAACTTTGGAAATCATTCTCTCTCTCTCTCTCTCTCTCTCTCTCTCTCTCTCTCTCTCTCTCTCTCTCTCTCTCTCTCTCTCTCTCTCTCTTACACACACACACACACACACACACACACACACCAATTTCCAAGGTGTTCCTTGTAACACCTCAGAGTTTCTTAACATTTCAAAGTTATCAGATGTATTTTTCTTTCTCTTGTCATCATGGAGAAGTGATTTAAATTTCTTAGTTTCACAGAAACGTCGGATTGACAAATGTCATCGCTGATTGCAGTGTTTATTAATGTGATTCAACTTGAAAGTCTGGAGACTGACAGAGTTAGGAGGTGGTTATTGATAATGTATAATGATTGGTTCTTGTGAACACGACGGTACGACCCTGAAGCACGACGGTATGACCCTTGAGCACGACGGTACGACCCTTGAGCACGACGGTATGACCTTTCAACACAACGATACGACCCTTTAACACGATAGCACGACCCTTCAATACGTCGGCAAAACACAAGAGCACAGTAGCACGTCATCACTTGAGTGTGATGGTACAATCTCAAGGGTCGTATTGTCGTGCCGAAAGGTCATACCGTCGTGCTCAAAGGTCGTACCGTCGTGTTCAAGGGTCGTACCGTCGTGCCCAAAGGTCGTACCGTCGTGCCCGAAGTGTCACTGCTCAATGACCTTTATCAGCTAATGTGAGATATATTTCACAAACTAGGAGTTTTTTTTTTTTTATATCGTTCAGCATAATCTAAAAGACGGCCGACATAAAAACCCAGACGCTTGTGCAAATTTCATGCACTGTCTGCTTGCTGCGACGATTTCTCCTATTTCTTCGTCTAGAAATCAGATGAGTAGAATAGGGGGAAATCAGTAACACTATAATTACCATTCCAAACTGTCGATTTTCAAAGTGTCTTATGAACAGGCAACATATCGTCGAAAACAAGATACCTAATATGGTACAAAAGATAAAAATCATGTCAGAATACGTTTTCTTTTCTTCTTTCCAGATACATTTACAACTTAATTGTTTAAATGAAGGTCTTTTGGTTGTATTTCCTACCAAAATTTGCTGTTACTAAGAAAATACTAAAGCTGGTAAGACTTGAATATTCTTTTCTAGCATAAAAAAGAAAAAAAAATTCTATAATCTTTGTCAAACATTATTTCATACAATTTTTTACCACATACAAAAAAACACATATGTGTTCTTTAAAGTACATATCGTTTTCATTCATAATGACATAGAAATTGAGGAATGGTTCTTTGCCAAAGAGCACTAAGAAACGCCACCAAAACAGAAGATAGATAATGGTCCTTTGTTAAAGAACAATTAGAAACCTGATGACATAAAACCTTGGCAATAGATATTTGCCTTAGAACATTTAAAAACCAACTGGAATAGAAAACGGTAAATTTCTCCGCTAGAGAACATCTAGAAACCACACAGCAGTAAAATGGTACAACTTCGCCCTCTTCAGTTAACAAAAGAGAATGTCAATAAGGTCCATTAGGCCAACAGTTGTACTGCACGCAGCGCCTGCCAGAACTGCGCCAACCAACAGCTTGATAAGCCACGATAAGCAAGACGTCAGCTGGAGACCTTAGCGTGTGGCTGGTTAGTTTCCGCTACAAAGTAGCGTGTCAGTGAGGCGTAAATATTGACAGTGAAAGTGTAAACATCCATGATGGTGGAACGAGTCTCCCATCGCATGGGAGGCTCATGGCTAGCCCCGTCGATTAACACCCCCCCCCCCCCTTCACCCCCAATACCATTAGCTTCATATACCGTCGCTTCCTGTTATATGACATCAATATTTTGCATGATTAGTAAGATAACAGACAACCAATAAGCCAATTTACCTCGCAATATGTCTAGTAATTTGATGGATGATGGCGTTAATGATTGTCATAGACTCTAAAAACCTGGCCCTAATTGTTATATATATATATATATATATATATATATATATATATATATATATATATATATATATATATATATATATATATATAAACACTTATGTAGTCATGTCTGCTTCATTTCCTAGTCTGTTTGTGGAGTTATCTTCTCTGTAATGGATCTCATCACAGTTCCCTACTTTCATAAGATAACAACCCCTTGCTCCATGGTCGTTCCAACCTCGTATCAATTACTCTTACAGCACTAACGACCAAATTGCGTGTTGAAAGGAAACCACCACCCTCCCTCGAGTGAATTTTACGATTATAAACATGGGTACCTTTCATCTATAATTTACTGCTGTAAACAGAGTTTAAGTACCTATAATAACTACCATTTTTATACCTATCGCTTTAACTGAATTTCTTGATAGATATCCTTTTATTGATGTATGACATGTATACGATGTATAACATGTATATGATGTATAACCTGTAAGCACGCCTGCAAATTTCTTTACCCTGTATATCTGTTTGTTCATTTATCTATCAATTCTCGTCTATTTTGAATATTGTATTGAGATTTGTTGATTGCAGAGAATAAGAATGTCTTTTTCTTAGTATATTCGGATTATCCAGATCAGTAAGGGACAAAATATTATATGTACCTGTGTGTGTATATATATATATATATATAATATATATATATATATATATATATATATATATATGCAATAATCACTAGTGGAAAGAGAAAATGAAAGCGGTAAGAGAGAGAGAGAGAGAGAGAGAGAGAGAGAGAGAGAGAGGAGAGAAGAGAGAGAGAGAGAGAGAGAGAGAGAGAGAGAGAGAGAGAGAGAGAGATCAAAAAAATGTTTTTCCTTTAATATTCTTTTTTTTTTGGTCGATCTGATTTTTATAAAAAAAAATGTTTTTCTTTAATATTCTTTTTTTTTTTTGGTCGATTGATTTTATAAAAAAAAATGTTTTTCTTTAATATTCTTTTTTTTTTTTGGTCGATCTGATTTTTATAAAAAAAAATGTTTTTCTTTAATATTCTTTTTTTTTTGTCGATCTGATTTTTATTAAGAAAAATGTTTTTCCTTTAATATTCTTTTTTTTTTGGTCGATCTGATTTTTATTAAGAAAAATGTTTTTCCTTTAATATTCTTTTTTTTTTGGTCGATCTGATTTTTATTAAAAGAATCGAATTCCTTTAATATTTTTTATCAAAAAAATGTTTTTCCTTTAATATTCTTTTTTTTTTGGTCGATCTGATTTTTATTAAGAAAAATGTTTTTCCTTTAATATTCTTTTTTTTTTGGTCGATCTGATTTTTATAAAAAAAAATGTTTTTCTTTAATATTCTTTTTTTTTTGGTCGATCTGATTTTTATTAAAAGAATCGAATTCCTTTAATATTTTTTATCAAAAAAAAATGTTTTTCTTTAATATTCTTTTTTTTTTGGTCGATTGATTTTATAAAAAAAAAAAACCGATGTTTTTTACTTTGATATTTTTTTGTCGATCTGATTTTTATAAAAAAAAAGAAAAAATGTTTTTCCTTTAATATTTTTTATCAAAAAAATGTTTTTCCTTTAATATTTTTTATCAAAAAAAAATGTTTTTCTTTAATATTCTTTTTTTTTTGGTCGATCTGATTTTTATAAAAAAAAAATGTTTTTCTTTAATATTCTTTTTTTTTTGGTCGATCTGATTTTTATTAAAAGAATCGAATTCCTTTAATATTTTTTATCAAAAAAATGTTTTTCCTTTAATATTCTTTTTTTTTTGGTCGATCTGATTTTTATTAAGAAAAATGTTTTTCCTTTAATATTCTTTTTTTTTTGGTCGATTGATTTTATAAAAAAAAATGTTTTTCCTTTAATATTTTTTATCAAAAAAATGTTTTTCCTTTAATATTTTTTTTTTTTTTTTGGTCGATCTGATTTTTATTAAGAAAAATGTTTTTCCTTTAATATTTTTTATCAAAAAAAAATGTTTTTCCTTTAATATTTTTTATCAAAAAAAAATGTTTTTCCTTTAATATTTTTTATCAAAAAAAAATGTTTTTCCTTTAATATTTTTTATCAAAAAAAAATGTTTTTCCTTTAATATTTTTTATCAAAAAAATGTTTTTCCTTTAATATTTTTTATCAAAAAAAAATGTTTTTCCTTTAATATTTTTTATCAAAAAAAAATGTTTTTCCTTTAATATTCTTTTTTTTTTTTGGTCGATCTGATTTTTATTAAAAAAAAAAATGTTTTTCCTTTAATATTCTTTTTTTTTTGGTCGATCTGATTTTTATTAAAAAAAAAAATGTTTTTCCTTTAATATTTTTTATCAAAAAAAAATGTTTTTCCTTTAATATTCTTTTTTTTTTTTGGTCGATCTGATTTTTATAAAAAAAAATGTTTTTCCTTTAATATTTTTTATCAAAAAAAAATGTTTTTCCTTTAATATTCTTTTTTTTTTTTGGTTGATCTGATTTTTATTAAGAAAAATGTTTTTCCTTTAATATTTTTTTTTTCTTTTTTTGGTCGATCTGATTTTTTCTCTTCACTGTCTTTCGTGTTTTGCTGCCAGGTTTGGGACATCATCATCACCTGCTGCTGCTGCTGTTCCTGATGTTCATTCTAATCAAGTTCTGATTAATCTATGAAGACGAAAGAGCAAAAAAAAAAGATTCTCTCTTGATTGAATTATAAAACTCAAATTAAGATTGTAAACTTTCGCCTCCTAAGCTTAAATACCGAGTTTTCTTTTCATATTTTTTTTCTTTCGCCGATGATTATCAATTAGCTGTGACGTCATTCGTTATCTGGCGTGGTCGTCAAGTCGTTTAACGTAGTAATAAACGTATT